>NC_034009.1:44821212-44903250 GCF_000346465.2 Prunus persica | reverse complement strand
GACAAGGGGGTATCTAAAGTTGGTCTCCCTAGCATTTTCCTTCTTTTTTTGGGTCTGATATAAGGCATGAATGTCAGGTTCTTTAGAATGACATATTTGATTATGGGATTTTCTGAACTTAGTTTAATGTTTATGGAAAACACAATCTGTCATAATTATATTCCAGTAGCACCCATGCTTGCTTAAATTGTTTTCCATAAATATTAAACTATATATGTCTCGTTTACTTATTATGAAATGGGAAAAATTATGAATCAGGGAATTAATTAGATAGATAAATCAAGGTATTGGAATTGGATCTACTACTCCCCTTAGTTGATCTCATTCCCGATTTGAGGATATTCGTCTTTGATAACATATTTTAAGGTGAAATCCACAATTTTTTTTTTGGAGTTATGTATTAGTAAATACAGGCAAGTCAGAAATTGAAATCATTTCAATACTCATTCCTACATGCCAAATTCAGAAACTCCCATAATCAAATATGTCATTATAAAGAATGTATAATTCATGCCATAAAATTCCAGACCCGCACTCGTTTTATAGCCTATTTACATGTCATTAATTAACTATGCTAACTCTGGTAATTTGACTAACATCACGCACTTAAGAATTTGTAATAAATCTAATTCACTTCAAAAAGTACCAAAATTTCAAATGCCTAGAGTCGACGCACATAGGATCCTTTGTTATGAATATAGGCCACGGTTATCTAGTGGTTATAATAAGATTTTCTAGTAATGCCAAATCAAACAAAGACATTAAACTTTACTTGTTCACTCTCATCCTCAAAAAACACTTATAACGTCGTTTTCACTTTGAGGGGGGAGGAAGCCAATATTCTTCCTCCCCTCTCCCCTCTCCCTCTCCTCTACTTAATTCCTCCACTCTCCCTTGTATCTTCCCCCGTTATCCTCTTTGCCCCTATTTTCAGTGACAGAATGTGTCCCTTTTTTGATTTCACTATGTTATGATTTTCCTCCATCCATAATAGGAGACTGCATCTCGACGTTGGATTTCTACCTGCATTTGCGTTGAATCTCCACCACCATCCTCATTACAATCTTAGTTCAGTGCCTATATCAGAGCTTCTTCGATCATACATGATCGTTAGTGGATGCGTATTAGATTGTCTTAATTTTGATGTTAGATTGTAATGGTCTTTGTGGCCAGTTTGTATTGCTCTTTATGGCTAATTTGTATTGGCCTTTTATGACTAGTGACTTTTTTTAATTTAATTATAAATGCAATCTCATAATTTCTTTATTAAAAAGAAAAGAAAAAAAGAAAGAAAAGGAAACTTTACGTGTTCAATTTATTTTAGACCATTTCATTGTCATTTAATACATCAAAGCAACTTTTAAATTACCCTTACAACCAGTTGAGCAAACACTTGATCCTGGCCTAGTTACTTTCGAAAAATAATCGTAAATAGTTCATACATGTTATCACTCTGCAACTTCATAGAACCATTACAACCATATATAAATCTTACTCAAATTTTAGATCATTAGGAAATCGTTACATAAAATAATCGTCCTTTTTTTTTTTTCGTTTTAACCTCAACCAACATAATTACCCTGATTTATAAAAACAGAAAATTATCGGAGTACAAATTGTGTTACCCCAATTTATTATTTGTCTAGTGGGACAATTAATGCCTTGTCGTGTGGTGGAGGGTAAAACGGAAAAAAGGTAAAAAAGAAAAAAAGAAAAAAAGAAAAGGAGTTTTCTGGTGTAGCTAGCATTCCTTCTTTCTTTTTCTGTAGCTCAAAACTTTGCTCCGTACATGGGTGATATTGTATTTTGCTGCAAGAACCAGTTGACCCACTGCCATTAGGAAAATCAAAGACAGATTTTTTTCCCACATATACCAGAAAAACCCAAGCTCAATAGCTTCCTATATATTATCGTAAACTCTCCATTGTTTTACTTGCAAGCTTTTCCTTCTGGTTTTACATGTGCGTTGTCTTCAACCTGTGCGTGTGTTTTTTTTCCTTCTGGTTTTTGCATGGCGGATTCAATGGCCAGAAAAACGGAGGACCGCAAATGACAGTGCAAAAATAGTTTCTCGGCAGAGGAGTCTTATCAAGGAGCAATGTCGGGCTCCAAGAGGCACGCGACAATGCACAGGAAAGCAGAGGCGCTTGAAAAACTATGCAATGCTAGGGTTTGTATGGTTTCTTACAATTCGAAGGGTAATTTTTCGGTTTGGCCAAAGGACCAGGCGAAGGCCAGAGAAATCATCACGGATTTCAGAAAATGTTCACGCGGAAGAAAGATGAAAAAGCTTATTAAAGGAAAAAAGAAGGGGTGCGAGGAGGGTTTTGATGAGAAAGAGAAACCAAAGTTGGATAAGTATTCGAAGGCTTTGGAGACCCATATACAAATTTTGGAAGAGAATATTAATTCTTTCCAGGGAAAAACAAAAACAATTCAGCCCAACTTTGTCAAAGAAGATCATGGTGAAGAGAGCATGGCAGAATTGTTAGAACCAAATAGTTAATTATAACTTCAACAACGGTCCAACTTTGCAAGTATCCGGCGATAATAATATTGAATTTGCTAATGGAGTTGACACTAATGGCATTCGTGGTAAGGGTAAACTGCTGAATACCACTAATAATATCGAATTTTCTCATGAATTTGACATTAATGATATTTGTGATAAGGGTAAACTGCATAATATCACCGTGAACAGTCATGATTGTTGGAATCAATACTCTGAATTATCTTACGGTAATGTTAAGTTAGAGCCTGGTTATAATAGAGATTTTGGATTAGTAGAGCTGGAGAACTTTGGTGGCGTAGATAATTATAACCCTCCTCCATTGGGGTCTTTTCCACAAAGCTCCAAATATCACGACCTTGGTGCTAATTTGATGGGGTTTGAAGATGGTGCTATTAATAATAGTAGTGTTTCTTCTGCAAGCTTAAGCTGCTGGGTCGACATGCTGCAAGGAAGAAACATATCATTGATATCTCCACTTCATGAGGCCTTGTTGTGTGGCCTCATCCTTTGCAATCGCAGATGATCAATGATCACCACGGCACGAATTCACTTTTAAGTCATCACAACAACTATATAAATATTGCGTAACTTGTTTTGAAGAGCTCTCTAGCAGTACTTAATTACTAGTTTCTAGCTTAATTTTAGATTAATTGTAACACGGACTACTCTTTTTATTAGTTCCATGTTTGGAAGGAATATGCATAATTAAGTGTTAAATCCTACATAGAGTAACATTTCTCCTTATGCTGCAATTTTTGGATGTTTGACTTTATGATTTTATTTTATTATTTTATTAATTTTTTCAATTTATATGTTCAGAAAGTAATAAAAAAATCAACACTAATGTAATAAAATAATTCGTATAAAAATGTAATAAAATAATTTTTTAATTTGACATGTCAAGTGAAATGTAAAACTCTGTTTTTCTTTTTTATTTTTAGAATTAAGAAAAAATAATATGGGTAGTTATGTTCTATAAAAGTAGACCTATTATATGATTTTGTTTTTAATTTTAATTTTTTTTGCTTTCTATATATAGATTATCAGTCCCGATCTCTTGGACCAGGAGTCCAAGAGATTGTGGTCACCCACCGTTGGATATTAATCCAATGATTCAAAAAAGTTTCTTAAAAGAAGTACAAGAATGAGTGAATCGTTGAATTTACATCCAACGGTGAGTGACCACAAATCTTTTGGATCCATGTAGTCCAAGAGATTAGGACTATATAGATTATCTGTCAAATTGTCACATTATCAAAATCAAATTTAGAGCATCCACAATGGACTCCCTAAACCACCTCCTTAGACAAATTTTAGGGAGGAATTGTAAAAGTACAACTCCAACCATGCTCCATATCCACTTTCTAAAATAGGGAGACCTCTTGGAGCTCCTAAATCTGAGGAGAGAGAAAGGACTCTTAGTGGCTCCCTATAATTTAATGCTACTTTATTTAATGAGTATTTAAAACCTTTATTTAATGCTAACTATTTTTTATTTTATTTTTTAATAGAGATGGACCAATTAAAAAAGAGTTATAACATTTATGACTCCCTAAACTAGAGAGCATGATTGAAGTTTAAATTTTATAGAGAGCTCCTAAAATAACTTTCATATGCTTTTAACTAAAATTTAACTAAAAAATAAAGAGCATGGTTGTGGATGTTCTTAGGGGCCGTTTGGTACGACGGACTATTATGGACTGGATTAAGTCCTGGAACTGTCTTGAATTAGCTAGGATTGGCTTAAGCTGGATTAAGCACTGACCTACTTTTGGTGTTGTGTCGGACTAAAAAGCTGGATTGTAAAAATAATGAAGACCTATGTTTGGTGCTGTGTCGGATTAAAAAATAATTCTTGTAATATTTAAATTTAATTGGGGATTTTGTCTTAAAAAATATTTAAATTTAATTAGGGATATTTAATTGGGGCTGATGTGTGAAAAAAAATAAAAAAATTAAAAAAAAAAAACCCATTCTCTCTCTCTCTCTCTCTCTCTCTCTCTCTCTCTCTCTCTCTCTCTCTCTCTCTCTCTCTCTCTCTCTCTCTCTCTCTTTGCCTTCTTCTCTCTTTGGCTCTGTCTTTCTTTCCAAATTTCCAAAGAGAAAAACAGAACAAAGCCAATTAGCCCCATACCACAACTTTTCACAAACCAATTACCACACCACAAAATTAAAATTAAAAACATCAAAACGCCCAAAACACAATTAATTGGGATTTGATTGATCCCTTTCATCTTCTTTGGCCATTACCAGAATGATGGCCGCTCTTCATAATCTTCATAATCTCCATAATCTCCATATCTTCTTATGGAAGCAGCTTCCATAATCTTCATGTGATTCAACATGGACTCCGACGGCAGCCTCACCCAGCTCGAGCTCGCCTCCTTGCTTTGGTCGCTGGACTAGCTCCACGTCCTCGTCGCCAACGAAAACGACATTGTCGAGTTCGAAGAGCTAGTCACCGCCATCTTGCCCGACATGAACGAGGAGATACTCATCATCAATGAGTAGCTCGTGGAGGTCGCTGTGTAGGTCAGACTCGCTCTTTCAAAATAGCACGCTCGCTATTTTGCGAACTGCATTTCATCCTCACTGAATTGGATGAGCGAATTCGGTGTTTTTTTGACTTATGGACTATACAATCCCATTTATGTTAGTCCCTCTTTCACCAAATGCGGGTTTCAAAGTGTTATTTAACACTATCCAGGCTAGTCCAGCCTACCAAATATGCCCTTAATGTTTGGTATTTGACATCAAATTCAAATTACCCAAGGATTACAAAATAATAATCACAGTTTTTATAGAAAAAAAATTCCTTACAAATTTGAACTTTAACTCGGAGCAAAAGTGACGACTGCCCTTCGAACAAATGACGTTGCTTTCATGCATGAACGAATTCAAGAGACCAAAAAAGGTGTTCAACGAAACAACATAAATGCAATTATTCAACTACAAAACGCATGGATGTAATTATTTAGACAAAAGTAAAATACTAAAGAAGAAAGAAAAAAACAAAGTTGCAACAACTTTGATGTGCCGATATGGTGTGGTGGTCAAGGTTGGCAGGCAACTCGGCAGCTCCACCGCACAACGAATCCCAATACCAAAAATAATTACAACATAAATAATAATAATAAATTAATAAAATAAAATCATCACTCACGTAATTACAAACGTCAGCAAGCATCTCAATCAATAAAGCCAGCCCAATGCTTTCCCTGGAAGGAGGAAGGGAAGATGTCGGGCCCGGTTAAAGCCAGCCGACTGCTGAACCTATAAAGACCCAATTGGGTCTTCCATTCATTCCCAGTTTAGAGAGAAATCAAAAACCCAAACACAAAGGCAAAGGCCGAAGTTGCAAGATCATATAGACTACTCATAGTAGAGGAAGTAAGCTCTGAAATGGCTGCTCAAGGTCCCTCAAGTCCTCTCCTCACTCCTTATAAAATGGGAAAGTTCAATCTTTCTCATAGGTACTTGCTCAATCTTTTCTGCATTGTGCATTTTATTGATACTTACTGATAAGAACTGGTGAATTTTGGTTTGTATTTATTCATTTTTTGTAAATTTGTTTGTGAATTTTGGTTTGTATTTGTATATTTTTGTAAATTTGTAAGTTGGGTCATTTTGTTGGTGCACAGATTAGCTATAGCCTGGCCTTGTTCTGCTTAAGTTGAGGTTTGGGCTATTGGGTTTTGTAGAATTTGGAAACAGGGTTGGTTAAAGTCCCAGAAAAATGAAATTACTGCTTGTGTTTGGTCAAATTTAGTTTACTGGGCAGTTTTTGTGTTTGTCAAATGTAGTTTTGCCAATGCGAAATCCCGGATTAGCATATTCTTCTACCATGCATTTGTCTCCTCTGTTTAGTTGTTAATAAACAATGACCGACTTTGGAGAATTCACAGGTCATGTAGTTGGTGTAGTTCTTCTGATAATATATACTGCCAACTTTGCTAGGAAACTTGTGATGCTTGTATTTATAATTTATGTTTTGGTTGTCTTCTGTAGAGTTGTTTTAGCACCATTGACTAGACAAAGATCATACGGAAATGTTCCTCAGCCACATGCCATCTTATATTACTCTCAGAGAACATCTAATGGGGGTCTTCTCATAGCTGAAGCCACTGGAGTTTCTGACACAGCTCAAGGGTAATTTGAAGAAGAGCAGCTTTCTAGTTTTGACGTTTGAGTTCAAGTAACTAAGCTTCATTTTGGGGTGCTTTCTTTATTTAATGTTTGATGTCTCTTTTGTTTCTTTCGTATGCGAAGGTACCCAGATACTCCTGGTATATGGACTAAGGAGCAAGTGGAAGCATGGAAACCGATTGTTGATGCGGTTCACGCTAAAGGCGGTGTCTTCTTCTGTCAGATTTGGCATGTGGGAAGGGTTTCAAATAGTGGTACGTTTCTGGCATACACCTTTATGACTTCACTTTTATCATTGAAAGCCTTGGGATTGTAGGTGAAAAATTAACACATGCATCAGAAAGCTGATTTTTCTTTCTTAATCTATTATGTGCTGTACATCAAAACGAGTGAATGATTTAGACTGATGATAATTTGTCCAATGGCAATAAAATTGTGGACAGTTACGATTTGAGTTTTATGTGGATGACAACCTTCTATGCTTAGCCAATTGAAGAATAACATGAAAGTTGGATATGTTTGCATGTCTGAAGAGCATATTTTAATCATGATTGTTAATCATTAATTTTACTGTCAATGCTGCTTCTGGTGCGGTTGCTGTTTTTGATCAATGGATGTGATATTTCTTTAACAGAACTCTTTCAGATTTGTGATTCTATCACTCTTTGCTTACAGGTTATCAGCCAAATGGGCAAGCTCCAATCTCTTCTTCTGACAAGCCACTGACCCCACAACTACGATCTAATGGTATTGATGTTGCTGAGTTTACACCTCCAAGGCGATTAAGGACAGATGAAATCCCACAAATTGTCAATGATTTTAGACTCGCTGCAAGGAATGCTATCGAAGCTGGTAATTTGTCCTTAAGTTCATTGTGAAATAAAATTGCGAGAACACAAAATTGCTTTTCATCTTAAGCAAATGAACCGTATTTAATCCACCAAATGTAGTAAATGGAATATATTTACTTTGAATTTTGATTAGATATGTAATGTGAGAATAATTCAAGCTAGATGAATTCTATCGTTGTTCAATCTCAATCTGCAGTTGATATAAGGAGAAACTATCTATTATCTTTTATTTTATAATGGTTTGAGTTGTATTCAACTCCCCCTTTAAAAGGATCTGTGAGCAATTCTTGACCATCCACATGAATAATTCAACTTGAGTGGTATCATTCATATAAGTTTTAGGATTTGATGGTTTAATATTCTAGTTTTGTAAATCAGTCATAGCTGTCCAAATGCATCCTTCTAAGAGTAAGGACCTGAAAATCAACATCGTAGCAGAAATTTTATTCATTAGTGCGGGACTTGAGAAACAATTTTGCAGTAGAGTGGGGAGCCATGCTAACAGAACAAAATGTACAAGTCTGCTAGGAATATACATTTCCCTTAATCTGGTCAAGTTATGTAGTATGATCAATCAGTATCAACTTATCATCTTGTCCTTGTTTTAATTACATGTAATCTGCCCTTAAAATGCTAAGTTACAAATGTTTTTCTGATATATAGGCTTTGATGGAGTGGAAATTCATGGGGCCCATGGCTACCTTCTTGATCAGTTTATGAAAGATCAAGTGAATGATCGAACAGACGAATATGGTGGATCTTTGGAGAATCGTTGCCGATTTGCTCTGGAAGTCGTTGAAGCTGTTGCTAATGAGATAGGAGCAGATAAAGTTGGAATTAGATTATCTCCATTTGCCAACTATATGGAATCAGGGGATTCAGATCCGAAAGCATTAGGCCTTTATATGGCCAATTCCTTGAATAAATATGGAATTCTGTACTGCCATATGGTTGAGCCGAGAATGAGGACAGTTGGAGAAAAATGTGCATGCCCCCACAGTCTTGTACCCATGAGAAAGGCTTTCAATGGTACCTTCATTGCTGCAGGTGGTTTTGACAGGGAAGATGGGAACAACGCTGTGGCTGAGGGTCGTGCAGATCTTATCGCCTTTGGTCGTTGGTTCTTGGCTAATCCAGATTTACCAAAGAGATTTGAGCTTAATGCTCCTCTGAATAAGTACAACAGAGAGACCTTCTATGTATCTGATCCAGTTATTGGCTACACTGATTATCCGTTCCTTGAAACCACTGCTTAATTTGCCAGCCGAATATAGAAGCTTGAACCTTCCTATATTTTAGTTCCAGTATTAATGTGCTTAAATTTTTTCTTCTTACTTTTATTGCATTGCATAATTAGAGAAGAGAACAAGTGTGCAATAATTCAAGGGGCAGAAGTTAGCTCACCACAGAGTAAAATTGTCAGTTGGTATGGTGTGCTTCTGCTTTGACCAATCTGTATCAAGTGTAGTGTTGTAGCTCGTGGCCATGTGAGTTTAATAAAGATAATCTTGTTTTTTTTTTCTTCTAACTCTTAGCAACCCATGGATCTGTTGGCTTTTGTGATGATCTTAAACTTTTAAGTAATTAACCTTGTTAAAAAAAATGGAATTAAAAGATGAGGAAAAACGATGAAAACAAGCAATCCAAAGCACCAGCGCCCGCAGTAGAAACAATAACATGCCAAATGCATCCGTTCTTTTGAAAGTTTCCAACGTCCCGTATGTGGGAACCAAATTAAACTTGAACCCTAGGTCAAATAATTAGGCCAATCAATTTGGGAATTATTTGACCTAATTAAGAGTTACCTAACCTGATTGGGAGTTACCTAACCTAATTGGGAATTACCTAATCAAATTGGGGGTTACTTGATCCTCACCTTAATTCGGGATTCGGTTAAATCCATAATCCCTAAATACACCAACCTCACCAACCACACCAACCTCACTAACTACATCAACCCCTACCAATCTCTCCAAAGCCACTATAAATACTTGGTTACGCACAAGGATGAGGTACGTCAAAACTACTGCTAAAACCTCTGTAGAGATCTTCCCTCACAGAGCCTAGCTACCTCCTCTCTCTCTCTTTCTTTTACATAAGGCTTTAGCCGCCCCGTTTATATTATAAACATATCTCCGTACCCTATTAGCTATTGTTTCCTATACGATTCAATTGAACTAATTTAGGCATTGGAGGGCCTTTGGCCAACACCCCCCACCCCCCTGCTGGTGTGGTCCCCGTATTTGTTCTATTTTGCAGGGAGAAAAAGGCGGCAAAGAAGAAAGGGGAATTTTTCGAACCGAATATTCTCGTGGGGAAATTTGCTCCCACAAATTGGTGCTTTCATTGAGAGCACGAATTATACTCAATGTGTGCTCAAGGAATCCGTTCCTCCTATTTTCCAATCAACTAAATTTATTCCACCCACGATCCCGCGATCGACATGGTGGCACCACCACCTCTCACTACCATGCCACCTATCGGACTTCCAGCTGAGACCACCGCACCAGCCACCGCCGCCGAATATGATGGAATCTCTCATTAAGGCGGGCTAGTTACCACTGCCGACTTAGGCCCGGTCTTGGAGCAACTTCAAGCATTCCTTCCATTGCTTCCACGCTCCACACACTTCTCTCCTCCCGATCCACGAAGTCAAGCAAACTTTAGTCTGAGAGTTGGCCAGCCAGCTCAGAGAATGGACGACCAAAGCAGTCTGATGAGGCAGCTCCTCAACCAAATAAGCTTGGTTCAAAACCTTGGCCTTGGACAACCGGGCGAAGAGAGAAGGATGGACGAATGCGACGGTAGGCAGCACGAAGGGTACCAAGCAGGTCGAGCAGGAGTAAGCAGACAAGGCGAGGGACAACAACGTGATCGGCCTGCCGACATGTCGCAAGCATTCGTGAGCCACACTCAGAGCAGACGAAGTCACCCATCCAGGTTGAGCCTAAGGAACGACGTGCGCGAGAGGCTGAGCCCACGACCTGACATCCACGTCCGCCTGGGCCCGCAGGGAAATGTACATCAAAGGCTAGGTCCCCAGGGAGGTCAACCAAACAACCATCGCAACGAGGATCGTGAAGAAAGACGCTCAGCTATCCGCTCGCAGAGGAGCATTCACAAAAGGCAAGACCTCCAGGGAGGACAACTGGATAACCCTCACAATGAGGATCATGAAGAAAGGCGCTCCGCTGCTCACCCACGAAGAGTCGACTCTCACAAACAAGCTACAGAGAATCCTTCACAAGCACAGTCCACCAACGCGCCACCTTGGCAGCGCAGGCGAGAAGGTCGACCCTCGGAGGACAATGAGGAAGTCAATCAATATCGTGGAGGTTGCCAACGTAGCCGACTAGCAATGTGTGCAGAAGACGTCAAAAAGCTCATGAATGACCGACTTCGAGACTTGAAGACCGAAGGAAACATCGAGGATTGACTACGTAAGGAGATGGATCAGGTGAACTCTACGCCTTTCACCCTCGATATCTAGCAGGCTGCTCACCCGAAGCGATTCTCAACGCCTTCATTCAAGCATTTCAAAGGGGATTCCGATTCCGAGAGCTATGTAAAGCACTTCAAAAGTATCATGATCTTCTACAAGGCTAACGACGCGCTGATGTGCAAGGTGTTTGTAATGACCTTGTAAGAAGCAGCCCAAGACTGGTTCCACACCTTGTCATCTGGGTCGATCAGCAGCTTCAAGGAGCTAGCCTAGGTCTTCACTAAAGAATACACTTCTTACCGGACGATCAAGAAGAACCCTAACCGCCTGTTCAACCTGCAAAAGAAGGACGATGAATCCCTCCAAGATTACATCAAGAGGTTCAAAGCAGAAAAGACAAACATCATTGGATGTGACGATCGAATTTCGTCATCGGCTTTCAAGAGGGGCTTTCCAATTGAGTGTGAGCTGTATCGCGAGCTGACCATTTCTTCATGCCAAACACTAGTAGAAGTCTTCGCGACAGCAGAGCGCTATGCACTTTGGGACGATGACCGGACCGCCTCAAAGAAAGCTGCTAAGCAAGCCGATCAACCGGTTGAGCCGGCAAGACGAAGAAACGACATTATAAAAGACAAGGATGGGGGCAAGCGCGAATTACAGCCTCAGGGAGGTGCTCCAACAACTGAGAGCTACACCAAGTTCACTATTCCATTATAGCAGATCCTAGCCCAAGTAAAGAACATGCCTTGGTTAAAGAAACCATCGCCTTTGAAGGGAAACCCAGCCAAGAAGGATATTAGTAGATACTGCGAATTCCATGAAGGGCACAGTCATTACACAAATGACTGCTTTGCCTGGAAAAAGCACCTCGAAGAACTGGTTGGAGACGGCCATTGCACGGAATTCATCGCAAGGGGGGCTATCCAGCAAATCAAAGATTGTGACCACCGAGGAGCCCGATCTTAGCCGACTTTAAGAGCCTAAGCTGACCACTGAGGAGCAGAAGAGAAAGATCATGCAAGAGACAAGCGCAGGTCTCCCAAGCTGTCACCTGCTACCATGTCATGAAAGACGATCCCGACATCATCTTTTAAGGGAAGGAAGTTCCAAGATAACGGAATGCCCATCACCTCCAAAGGTACTATCCACGAAGCTCATCGCTTATGAGCTAGGATCCAAGCAGAAGGCCAGGCCTCCCTCACCTGCATTGAAGACAAGTTACTTTTGATGTTACCCCTGCAACTCATCTCTTTTGTTCAATAAAGCAATGTAGTCACGTAGACATCAATACATGTTCAAGTTTTTCTTTCCAATGGAGTGTTCACAAATGCAATCGACACGTTTCTGGACATAGGCCAAATAGGCCACACACATCGACACGTCTCCGGACGTAGGCCAAACATGCCGCTCTCATCGACACGTCTCTGAACGTAGGCCAAACGGGCCGCACTCATCGACACGTCTCCGGATGTAGGCCAAACAGGTCACACACATCGACACGTCTCCGGATGTAGGCCAAACGGGTCACACACATCGACACGTCTCCGGACTTAGGCCAAACGGGTCACACACATCTACACGTCTCCGGACGTAGGCCAAACTGGCCCCTCTCATCGACACTTCTCCAGACGTATGCCAAACGGGCCGCACTCATCGACACGTCTCTGGACGTAGGCCAAACGGGTCACACACATCGACACATCTCCGGACTTAGGCCAAACGGGTCACACACATCTACACGTCTCCGGACGTAGGCCAAACTGGCCCCTCTCATCGACACGTCTCCAGACGTATGCCAAACGAGCCGCACTCATCGACACGTCTCCGAACGTAGGCTGAACGGGTTATACTCATCGACACGTCTCCTGACGTAGGCCAAATAGGCCACTCTCATCGACACGTCTCTGGACGTAGGCCAAACGGGCCACACACATCGACACGTCTTCGGACGTAGGCCAAACGGGCCACACACACCGGAAGTAGGCCAAATGGGCCACACATATTGACACGTCTTCGGATGTAGGCCAAACGGGCCACACTCATCGACATGTCTCCGGACGTAGGCCAAACGGGCCACTCACATCGACACGTATCCGGAGGTAGGCCAAACGGGCCATTCACATCGACACGTCTCCGGACGTAGGCTAAACGGGTCACTCTCATCGATACGTCTCCAGACGTAGGCCAAACGGGTCACAGTCATCGACATGTCTCCGAACGTAGGCCAAACGAGCCACTCTCGTCGACATATTTTCAAACGTAGACCAAACAGGTCACACTGAGACACGTCACTGGACGTAGGCCGGACATGCCACAACCCAGAAATGCTCAAGCAGTTCACAAGACACTATCACTATGCGAATTGAAGTTAGAAAAATCAACTGAAATTTTCATAGCAAGGTGACAAACCGACTGAGTTCAACAAAAAGATGGTCAAACAAGACCAATTATTTTAAACAAGAAAGCGGACTACAAAAGCTGGAAAGAAATAAAGAAGTCTTCATCTACTATGAGACACCGACAGGAAACCCCTGATATACAGCCTCTTCAGCATCCGCCTGATCAGCCACGCCTTCAGCAGCTCCACCTGCATGCTCCGCGACATTTGCTGCCATTTCATCGGCTACGTCCTCCTCTGCTCTATCCTTTTCAGCTACCGCCTCCTCGGTCCCTTCCATATTCACAACATTAACCTGCTCACTTTGCACAAGGAATAAGTTCGAGCAGAGTGCCTCAATGTCACCATCTTCAATTGCATAGAAGGAAGCAATCCCATTTGTGCAGTGCAAGTAGCCCAACTTGTATGCATCTATAGTGGCTTCAAACTTGAATTTCTCCGCAGACTTGTGGTGAGTGCGAAGTCTAGCCAGAAGCTTGTCATAGATGAGGGAGATAGCAGCCTTCTTGCGCTCGAGACGAAAGAAGACATCTTTTCGACTAGCCAAGTCAGCAGCAGAAGAGCTAACCTCATAATCATTTTCGGCAAGGGAGCTTTTTAGCTTCAATATCATCGCCCTCAAATCAGACTTCTTCTTCTTATAACAGGCTTGCTCGGCAAAAAGCTTGCTGGCCAGTTCAGCCTTCTTCTTCTCCAGCTAGCTGAGCTGAGCAGAAGAGGGGGCAATAACAGATGAATTCTAGATATTCTCAACAGCAAAAACCAATCCTTTTTTAAGTAGATGAAATGTCGCTTCCTTTTGTTTTTCTAAGGAAATACTCAAGAAGGTGCCAAGATCGCCGCCCTGACGGATGTGATAGACCAACTTAGCACAGGAGGACGAGTTTAATAGAAAGTTCGTCTTGAGTAGGTCAAACACGCATACATCCCCTACAGGGCTGGACTTGTTCACTTTGGGATCAACCGCCGACATTGAAGATTCATTCGCTCGGGCAGATAACTCTCTCGTCTTCTTAGCCTCCGCCAACCTCACCTTCAAAGGAGTCAATTATGCTGAATCAACTTCACACTTGATTGCTCGTGACTCAATAACTAGATTATGAGCAGACTTCCCGCTTCGATCTTCATCCTTTGACTGATGTAAATGACTCAAACTTCAAATAGGAATATTTGCATCTCTTTGACGCTCCGCAGAATGAGATTAGGCACGAGCTGTTCCAAGAAGCAGATCATGGTTTTTAAGCTTGTCAGCATGAGGCTCAAGTAGAACACCCTGAACACCGTACATACCACCAACCATCCTGCTATCTACATCAACGAGATGTTTGACCCTGGTAGATGACGATGAAACTGCTCTTACTTGAGTCTTCTCAGCAGAAGGGATCCTTGGCTTCTCCCTCAACGGTTACACATCTTTTGCCAGCGAAGTCGCAGCTTCATTTTTTGAAGACTTGACATCAGCCTTCCCTTTTGAAGGAAAGTCCGGTAGAACACTCCTCCTGCCCAGCCAGCAAGTCATCCAAGTCTGAACCATTATGCTTCCATCTCTCAACATCCTGGGCAGGGGGCAGACCACCAACTTCCTCCCGATACCCGCTCAGCTGACGTGGCCTGCAATGTGCGAGGCCCAGCATGCTCTAGCCCAGACCTGCGATGACAGGCAGTAGCTGGTCTATCTGCGCGCACTTGCTCCACCACAGTCGCCGCCCACTGCCAACCGTCGCATGTCACAACAACAACTAGCCGAACTTCCCCCAGCTAGCCTTCGCCGCAAAAAAGAAGAAAAGAAAAAGAAAAAGAAATATACATGCTCGACTTACCTTAGGATGCACGACGACTCCTCTCTTTGATATGCAGTGCAAATTCTCCAAGATCTCTCTCAAGCTAGAAAGTAGAGAAGTTAAGTTTGCAATGTGAAGAAGAGTGAAGAGAAACCATGCATTTACACAGGTTGGGCATCCTAGGTCAAGAAGGAATCGCAAGTCCGTTCCTACTAGGAACCCAACTCCAAGAACAGTCAAAAGCTCACTCCATTTGGGAACCCAATCTACAAAAGGAGCCCAAGTACAGCTAGACAGCCCAATAGTTGATTCACATCTTTTACATGCCACCACGTGCCATGCAGAAGCTGGGGGGCATTTGTGGGAACCAAATTAAACCTGAACCCTAGGTCAAATAATTAGGCCAATCAATTTGGGAATTATTTGACCTAATTAGGAGTTACCTAACCTGATTGGGAGTTACCTAACCTAATTGGAAATTACCTAATCAAATTGGGGGTTACTTGATCCTCGCCTTAATTAGGAATTCGGTTAAATCCATAATCCCTAAATACACCAACCTCACCAACCACACCAATCTCACTAACTACACCAACCACACCAACCTCACCAACTACACCAACCCTACTAACCTCTCCAAGGCCACTATAAATACTTGGTTACGTACAAGGATGAGGTACGTCAGAACTACTGCTAAAACCTCTGTAGAGATCTTCCCTCACAGAGCCTAGCTACCTCCTCTCTCTCTCTCTCTCTCTCTCTCTCTCTCTCTCTCTCTCTCTCTCTCTCTCTCTCTCTCTCTTTTACATAAGGCTCCGACCGCCCGGTTTATATTATAAACATATCTCCGTACCCTATTAGCTATTGTTTCCTATACGATTCAATTGAACTAATTTATGCATCAGAGGACCTTTGGCCAACACCCCCCGGGTGTGGTCCCCATATTTGTTCTATTTTGCGGGGAGAAAGAGGCGGCAAAGAAGAAAGGGGAATTTTTCGAACCGAATATTCTCGTGGGGAAATTTTCTCCCACACCTTACAAATAATCTCAATATATAGGTACATCTCTTAACATGTAATGAATCTGGATTCACTTTGTCAAAGCAGAAAAATGACTACCAAATAAGAATGTAACTATCTCTGGTTGGCCAAGGCCACTTTCCCTTGAACTTTTATTCACTTTGTTTCTTATAAACTACATGCTACGGTGAAAGAAAAGTAACAACAAAGCCTACAGGTAGAGTGTTCAAGGCTTCAAGCGTCCGTAGGCTGGAGGAAACTTAAGCAGTGGTTTCAAGGAATGGGTAATCAGTGTAACCAATAACCGGATCAGATATGTAGAATGTGTCTCTATTGTACTTGTTTAGAGGAGCATTGAGCTCAAATCTTTTTGGCAAATCTGGATTAGCCAAAAACCAACGTCCATATGCGATGAGATCTGCATGGCCCTCTGCCACAGCTTTGTTCCCGTCTTCCCTGTCAAAACCACCAGCAGCAATGAAGGTACCATTGAAAGCCTTTCTCATGGGTAGAAGACTGTGGGGGCTTTCACTTTTCTCTCCAACTGTCTTCATTCTCGGCTCAACCATGTGGCAGTACAGAATCCCATATTTGTTCAAGGAATTGGCCATATAAAGGCCTAATGCATTTGGATTTGAATCCCCTGAGTCCATGTAGTCAGCAAATGGAGATAGTCTAATTCCAACTTTATCTGCTCCTATCTCGTTAACAACGGCTTCAACGACTTCCAAAGGAAATCGACAACGATTCTCTAGAGATCCACCATATTGGTCTGTTCGATCATTCACTTGATCTTTCAAAAACTGATCAAGAAGGTAGCCATGGGCCCCATGAATTTCAACTCCATCAAAGCCTGTATATAGCAGACAAATTATTTCAGTGTACAAGACAAAAGAAATAATGGTTATTTACCATGCAATTGAAACAATGAGAAGATGAGCAGGGGCTTGTGGCTTCGGTGGTAGCGGGCTTTTTACCCCACACTCAAGGCCAGAGTTCGAATCCCCTCCCCCTTTGGCCTCATGCATTCAACACAAAAGAAAGAGAAACAAGGAGAAGATGATAACTGATATGCCTAGAAGACTTGTTCATTCCATCCTTCTAATACAACCTTTTGAAAATAAAACTTGGATAACTTTTGCTTTTATGGCTCCTGTCTTTAATACAATACTGTTTTTGACCTCCCTACAGTTAGAAGGGCTCATTACAACACCAATTAATGATTCACAAAATTCAAACAATCACGAAATTCTAAAGCTAAATATGAACCAATCCTTTTATTCATTAAGCAAAAGCTACTCCCTTTTTCTTATGTCGGCTCTCAAAACCACTAAAGCTAAATTGTTGATGTGGAAGGTCAAGAATAACAAATAATATTAATGTGGGAGTTCAAATTCAGTTCAAGCCATTAGCATAAAACTACTTATAGTTGCTCACTATAGCAACTGCAGATAGAATAATTATGGCAAGACTACTTGTAATATATGTATTGAAGTATGTTTATTCCCTTTACTTTACTACATTTAGCTGATAAAATATGGTTCATTTTGCACAAGCTCTGAAGCAAATTGAGTTCTCACAAATTCTATTTCATTTTAACGTAAAGACAAATTACCAGCTTCAATAGCATTCTTTGCAGCGAGTCTAAAATCATTGACAATTTGTGGAATTTCATCGGTCCTTAATCGCCTTGGAGGTGTGAATTCACTGGCATCAATACCATTTAATCGTATTGGCTTGTCAGTAGAAGAGATTGGAGCTTGCCCATTTGGTTGATAACCTGTAAACAAGGAAAGATAGAATCATAATCTGACGTCTCAAGATAATAAACAACACAGCCACAGCAGCATACTCTTTCACACAAAGAGGGAATCAGTTGTCTCAAATTGCAATAAAAGTGGGAGTAATGCGGATTATTTAAAATTTTAAGTCGAGAAGCATCACTGATACTTATGATTTCAGAAAAAGAGTCCTATTTTTTTCCAGGTAGATTAGATCAATCAATAAAAACACCAATTGTGCATGGAAATAGTCTGCAGACAATCAAGCATATCCATTTTTCATGTTATTCTACATGTTGGTTTAACAAACAATGGTTCCATCAATCAACACCAAGCCCAGATCTTAACATGTCACAATTTGATCGCCATTTGAGCAACGATATCATCAATCATAATCACTCACTTGTTGTGAAGCTTTGCACATGCTATACTACTTCTGAATTCTTAGTTATTTCAGTGTATTAAACTTCTTCCATAAAAAATTTGATGCTGAAAACATTGAATTTCATAATGAATTCAAACATATATCAAATTCTGAGTTATTTAGATATATCAAGTTTCTTCCATCTAAAAAAAATCATGCTGAAAACATTGAGTTTTCATAATGAATTATGAAAGGTAAATCAGCTTTATGATGCTTCAATGGTCTAATTTTTCACTTATGCTCACAAGTTCTTCTACGATAGTGAGGTCATAAGGCGTATGCCAGAAACGTACCACTATTTGAAACCCTCCCCACATGCCAAATCTGACAGAAGAAGACACCATCTTTAGCATGAACGGCATCAACAATGGGCTTCCACGCTTCCACTTGCTCCTTTGTCCATATACCAGGAGTATCTGGGTACCTTCGCATACAAAAGAAACAAAAATGTCATCAAACATTGAAATGAAGAAAGCACCCTCAAATGTAGCTTAGTTACTTAAAATCAAACATCAGAACTTGAAAGCTTCTCTACTTCAAATTACCCTTGAGCTGTGTCAGAAACTCCTGTGGCTTCAGCTATGAGAAGTCCCCCATTGGATGTTCTCTGAGAGTAATATAAGATGGCATGTGGTTGAGGAACATTGTGGTATGATCTCTGTCTAGTCAATGGCGCTAAAACAACTCTGAAAAACACACAGACATTTTAAATTATAAATACAAGCGCGAGGCTGAGGAACGTTGTCGTTAGGAGAAAAGGGCATGAGCAAGCAGCTGGGAATTTGACAATTACACAATTGTGAAAGCAAGACAACTAGTTTATCAATTCTGGACATCAGCAGAAACAGCCCCAGAATTCCTATTCATTACCCAAACTCACAAAGAATGCAGCAGTTTGCTATGTAACTATCAAGCCACCCCAATGACCAAAATACCCAGTAAACCAAATTAGGTTAAACATAAGCAGCAACTTCAATTTTCTTGTTAGCTATGGCTAACTAATGCACTAACTAACAAAATGATCCAACATACAAATTTAGACAAAAAAGATAAAACAAAGGCAACATTCTTCAGCTTAATGCAATGTAGAAAAGATTAAGCAAGTACCTGTGAGAAAGATTGAATTTTCCCAATTTGTAAGGGGTAAGGAGAGGGATTGTGGGAGGTTGAGCAGCCATGTCAGAGTTCAGATCCCCTACTATGGACTTGATCTTGCAGCTTGGCCTTTTACCTTTTGTGTGTTTTGGTTTTTGATTGCTCTCTGTTCTGGTAATGAATTGAGGCAACCCAATTGGGTTTTTATACGTCCAGTTGGAAATAAACAACAACAATAATAGCAAATTATGGGCCCCACAACCCCCAACTTCCCTGGAAGATGTGGTGCGTTACAAATCACTAGTCCGCCCACGTTTTTTTTTTTGGGAGATTTTGGAAAAGCCCAAATGAGAGAGAGAATTTTTAAAAGAAGCAAAAATAGACAAAATTGCCCTTATTTATTTTTTGATTTCCTAAGAAATCCTTTACATTTGCATGTCTTTGGTTTGAAAGTTGAGAGGTTATTCCGTCTTTTTTCAAAAAGCTTTGGCTTTTTCCAAAAGTGAAAGTTTTTTTATGAGTAAAACCTAAATTTACTTTTTTTTTTTTTTTGAGTATGCTACACTTAAACATATTTTTATTCCACATTTATATACCACATCAATTAAATTAATAAAATATATTTTAATAAAGAAATTTTAATTAACAGTATTTTTTAAAGTGTTAATAATAAATCATAAAAGAAAAGAAAATGTTAAATAAATTGAATTCATGTGACTGTCCACCTCATCTGCTATATTATGTGGTATGAGAATATGATATACAAAGGTGGTAAGAGTAACATTATTCATTTTTATTTATTTATACTTTTATTATGTACAAAAAAATATTTGTTGTTTGTATTTTTTTTAATTATTTACAGTTTAATAGACTAATGTTTTGCACATTTGTCCCTTTTAGATGAATTCGGGGCAATTTTAGATTAATAAATATTAAAATATAATCATATAAGCTTTTAACTACTTCTTTTTTTGGTATCAATTAATTTTTGGTCTCCTGTTATTTGTTTTTACTTGATTGGAGGAGTGTTCAAGTTCGAATTATATGAATGACTAGAACGATAAATATTTGTGATAAAATTAGTACTTAGTTGTAACTATCTAGTGATTTAAAACTAGATCAATTAAATTGATACTTTCGTCACAACTCATTCTAGAAGACAGAAGGGAATTCAAAAATGAGAACCACAACAACAAAGTCACTGCAAACGTAGCCCGAGTATGAGCGACAACATCGATTTTTTTTTTTTTTTTGGGTCAAACAACAACATCGATTTGAGAAGATGTTTTACATGGGCGCTGATGTATTTGAACATCTTTTAGTTCAGTTTTTGTTTTTAAATTAGGCACCACGCAATTGCAAACGTCATCAAACGTCTCAATCATTGCATTAAAAAACTGCACAGCTTCCAACTGCTGTCTTTGGATTTCTAGTTGCCACCAAAATGTATTAATTCCCATTGGCTTTCCTTTCATTTCCAGAGCCCAAAAACCAAAACCCAAACACGAGAGCAAAACCCAGGTGAATTCTGATAGCTGACATGTCGGCTCAACCTCCCACAATTCCTCTCCTTACCCCTCACAAAATGGAAAAATTCAACTTTTCTCATAGTTACTTAAGAGGCTGTTTGGTATTCAACTTAAATTCAAAAACAGAATTTGAGTCCAAAACAAAGAAAACTTGTTTGGTAACCCTATTGTTAAAAACTCAAACTCGAGAACAACTAAAAAACACTCCAATTATTAAAAACAAAAAATATCTATTTTTTCAGTTTTTTTTCTAACATCCCATAAGTTCTCAAATTTTTAAGATTTGAAAATAATTTTCAAGTTGCATACTAAACAAGTTTTTGAATCTTAAAAATAAATTTAAGAACTCCTTGTTTTAATTAAAATCAAAATTTTTAAGTTCCCTATTTAAATAGGATACCAAACGCACCTAAATCTCTTCTACATTGCATTAAGCTGAAGAATGTTGGCTTTGTTTTATATATTTTTTGCATGGCCTGTTCTGCTAGAAATAAGAATGTTACTATCTCTGGTTGGCCAAGGCCACCTTCCCTTGAACTTTTATTCACTTTGTTTCTTATAAACTACATGCTATGGTGAAAGAAAAGTAACAACAAAGCCTACAAGTAGAGTGTTCAAGGCTTCAAGCGTCCGTAGCCTGGAGGAAACTTAAGCAGTGGTTTCAAGAAATGGGTAATCGGTGTAACCAATAACCGGATCCGATAGGTAGAATGTGTCTCTATTGTACATGTTTAGAGGAGCATTGAGCTCAAATCTTTTTGGCAAATCTGGATTAGCCAAAAACCAACGTCCATATGCGATGAGATCTGCATGGCCCTCTGCCACAGCTTTGTTCCCGTCTTCCCTGTCAAAACCACCAGCAGCAATGAAGGTACCATTGAAAGCCTCTCTCATGGGTAGAAGACTCTGGTGGCTTTCACTTTTCTCTCCAACTGTCTCCATTCTCGGCTCAGCCATGTGGCAGTACAGAATCCCATATTTGTTCAAGGAATTGGCCATATAAAGGCCTAATGCATTTGGATTTGAATCCCCTGAGTCCGTATAGTCATCAAATGGAGATAGTTTAATTCCAACTTTATCTGCTCCGATCTCTTTAACAACAGCTTCAACGACTTCCAAAGGAAATCGACAACGATTCTCTAGAGATCCACCATATTGGTCTGTTCGATCGTTCACTTGATCTTTCAAAAACTGATCAAGAAGGTAGCCATGGCCCCCATGAATTTCAACTCCATCAAAGCCTGTATATAGCAGACAAATTATTTCAGTGCACAAGACAAAAGAAATAATGGTTATTTACCATGCAATTGAAACAATGAGAAGATGAGCAGGGGCTTGTAGCTACTGTGGTAGCAGGCTTTTTACCCCACACTCAAGGCCAGAGTTCGAATCCCCTCCCCCTTTGGCCTCATGCATTCAAGACAAAACAAAGAGAAACAAGGAGAAGATGATAACTGATATATCATATAACTTTTCGAAAATAATATTAATGGATATGCCTAGAAGACTTGTTCATTCCATCCTTCTAATACAACTTTTTGAAAATAAAACTTGGATAACTTTTGCTTGTATGGCTCCTGACTTTACTACAATACTGTTTTTGACCTCCCTACAGTTAGAAGGGCGCATTACAACGCCAATTTATGATTCACAAAATTCAAACAATCATGAAATTCTAAAGCTAAATATGAACCAGTCTTTTTATTCATTAAGCAAAAGCTACTCCCTTTTTCTTATGCTCTCAAAACCACTAAAGCTAAATGGTTGATGTGGAAGGTCAAGAATAACAAATAATATTAATGTGGGAGTGATCCAGGTGGATCTTTTCAAAATAATTAAACAATAAATATTATTTAAATTAAATAACTTATCAACCATTAGACTCGAATGGTTTAAGAAGAAATAGTTCTCAACCATTTAAAAATTAATGATTTGAATTACCTAAGGAATTTAAACCATTAACATTTGTGGTTTAAATTCGTTTATTATTTTCAGCTTTCTATTCTAGGCATTCAGGGCTTGTATATAAATCATTGTAGTTGAATGAATTAAACAAGCAGAACTCAAAACAGTTTCTTAGCTTCTTCCATTTGTTTCTCTAATTGTCT
This sequence comes from Prunus persica, assembly GCF_000346465.2. Taxonomy (NCBI): domain Eukaryota; kingdom Viridiplantae; phylum Streptophyta; class Magnoliopsida; order Rosales; family Rosaceae; genus Prunus; species Prunus persica. The sequence continues at coordinate 44,880,160 of NC_034009.1, read as the reverse complement.
TAAAATTCCTCTAGTTCCCTTATTCCTATAAACTAGGAATTCAAAGTTCTATCGACTGGAAGTTTTGGATCAGGGAGTTCAAATTCAATTCAAGCCATTGCATAAAATTACTTACAGTTGCTCCCTATAACAACTGCAGATAGAATATTTATGGCAAGACTACTTGTAATATATGTATTGAAGTACGTTTATTCCCTTTACTTTACTACATTTAGCTGATAAAATATGGTTCATTTTGCACAAGCTCTGAAGCAAATTGAGTTCTCACAAATTCTATTTCATTTTAACGTAAAGACAAATTACCAGCTTCAATAGCATTCTTTGCAGCGAGTCTAAAATCATTGACAATTTGTGGAATTTCATCGGTCCTTAATCGCCTTGGAGGTGTGAATTCACTGGTATCAATACCATTTAATCGTATTGGCTTGTCAGTAGAAGAGATTGGAGCTTGCCCATTTGGTTGATAACCTGTAAACAAGGAAAGATAGAATCACAATCTGACGTCTCAAGACAATAAACAACACAGCCACAGCAGCATACTCTTTCACACAAAGAGAGGGAATCAGTTGTCGCAAATTGCAATAAAAGTAGGAGTAATGCGGATTATTTAAAAGTTTAAGTCGAGAAGCATCACTGGTACTATGATTTAAGAAAAAGAGTCCTATTTTTTTTCCGGGTAGATGAAGATCAATCAATAAAAACACCAATTGTGCATGGAAATAGTCTGCAGACAATCAAGCATATCCATTTTTCATGTTATTCTACACGTTGGTTTAACATAGAATGGTTCCATCAATCAACACCAAGTCCGGATCTTAACATGTCACAATTTGATCGCCATTTGAGCAACAATATCATCAATCATAATCACTCACTTGTTGTGAAGCTTTGCAAATGCTATGCTACTTCTGAATTCTTAGTTATTTCAGTGTATTAAACTTCTTCCATAAAAAAAAATGATGCTGAAAACATTGAGATTTCATAATGAATTCAAACATATATCAAATTCTGAGTTATTTTGATATATCAAATTTCTTCCATCTAAAAAAAAAAAAAATCATGCTGAAAACATTGAGTTTTCATAATGAATTATGAAAGGTAAATCAGCTTTATGATGCTTCAATGGTCTCATTTTTCACTTATGCTCACAAGTTCTTCTACGGTAGTGAGGTCATGAGGCGTATGCCAGAAACGTACCACTATTTGAAACCCTCCCCACATGCCAAATCTGACAGAAGAAGACACCATCTTTAGCATGAACGGCATCAACAATGGGTTTCCATGCTTCCACTTGCTCCTTTGTCCATATACCAGGAGTATCTGGGTACCTTCGCATACGAAAGAAACAAAAATGTCATCAAACATTGAAATGAAGAAAGTACCCTCAGATGTAGCTTAGTTACTTAAAATCAAACATCAGAACTTGAAAGGTTCTCTACTTCAAATTACCCTTGAGCTGTGTCAGAAACTCCTGTGGCTTCAGCTATGAGAAGACCCCCATTGGATGTTCTTTGGGAGTAACATAAGATGGCATGTGGTTGAGGAACATTGTGGTATGATCTCCGTCTAGTCAATGGCGCTAAAACAACTCTGAAAAACACAGAGACATTTTAAATTATAAATACATGCGCGAGGCTGAGGAACGTTGTTGTTAGGAGAAAAGGGCATGAGCAAACAGCTGGGAATTTGACAATTACACAATTGTGAAAGCAAGACAACTAGTTTATCAATTCTAGACATCAACAGAAACAGCCCCAAAATTCCTATTCATTACCCAAACTCACAAAGAATGCAGTAGTTTGCTATATAACTATCAAACCAAATTAGGTTAACTTCAACATAAGCAGCAACTTCATTTTTCTTGTTAGGTGTGGCTAACTATGCACTAACTAACAAAATGACCCAACGTACAAATTTAGACAAAAAAGATAAAACAAAGGCAACATTCTTCAGCTTAATGCAATGTAGAAAAGATTAAGCAAGTACCTGTGAGAAAGATTGAATTTTCCCAATTTGTAAGGGGTAAGGAGAGGGATTGTGGGAGGTTGAGCAGCCATGTCAGAGTTCAGATCCCCTACTATGGACTTGATCTTGCAGCTTGGCTTTTTACCTTTTGTGTGTTTTGGTTTTTGATTGCTCTGTGTCTCTGTTCTGGTAATGAATTGAGGCAACCCAATTGGGTTTTTATACGTCCAGTTGGAACTAAACAACAACAATAATAGCAAATTATGGGCCCCACAACCCCCAACTTCCCTGGAAGATGTGGTACGTTACAAATCACTAGTCTACCCATGTATCAATTGATTTTTCTTCTGAGTTAATACCACAACCACATATATATCTACACCTCTTGATAACAAGAAAAGAAAATATCACATCAATTAAATCATTGAAGTTTATTTTAATAAAGAAATTTTAATTAACGGTATTTTTTTAAGTGTTAATAAATTATAAAAGAAAGGAAAATATTAAATAAATTGAATTGATGTGGTTGTCTATCTTATTTGCCACATAAAATGGTATGAGAATATGGTATACAAATATGATAAGAATAATAATATTTTTTATTATTTTTATTTTTATTATTTACAAAAAAAAATTTGTCGAACATGAAATTTTGTTCGTTTGTATTTTTTAATTATTTATGGTTTAGTAGACTAATGTTTTGCATATTTGTTCCCTTAGATGAATTCGGGGCAGCTTTAGATTAATAAACATTACAATATAATCATATAAGCTTTTAATTACTGTTTTTTTGGTACCAATTAATTTTTGGTCTAACATTATTTGTTTTCACTTGATTGGAGGAGCGCTCAAGTTCAATTCACATGAATGACGAGAACGATATATATTTTATGATGAAATTAATACTTAGTTGTAATTAATCATTCTAGTGATGTAAAATCAATGAAATTGATACTTTCTTCACAACTCATTCTAGAAGACAGAATGGAATTCAAAAATGAGAACCACAACAACAAAGTCACTTCAAACGTAGCCCGAGAATGAGCAACAACATCGAAAAGAAGTTTTAGTGCGCTTTGTTTTTACGTGCGTGCTGATGTATTTGGACATCTTTTAGTTCAGTTTTTGTTTTCCCATTAGCACCACGCAATTGCAAACGTCATCAAACGTCTCAATCATTGCATTAAAAAACTGCACAGCTTCCGACTGCTGTCATTGGATTTCTAGTTGCAACCAAAATGTATAAATCCCCAATTGGCTTTCCAATCATTTCCAGAGCCGAAAAACCAAAACCCAAACACAAGGGCAAAACCCAGGTGAATTTTGATAGCTGACATGTCTGCTCAACCTCCCACAATTCCTCTCCTTACCCCTCACAAAATGGGAAAGTTCAACCTTTCTCATAGGTACTTAAATCTCTTCTACATTGCATTAAGCTGAAGAATGTTGGCTTTGTTTTATCTATTTTTTGCATGGCCTGTTCTGCTAGAAATGGGATTTAGTCCACTTTTGAAGCAGGTATTTGTGGAAAATCCCAGTTAGCTAACAAGAATAAGAATTTGAGTCACTTCTTGCGTCTTTTTAAGGGCTTTTCACAAATAAGTTCATTCTAACATGACATATTATACAAAAACTTTTATAGAGCATATTTGAATAGAAAAACTCAAAACTAGCCAATTGTCATTTTCTAATTAGTTCTTAGTGTGTTAAAAATTTCTAAGAACCAAAGAAAAAATAACAAGTAGTTGCATAAATAGGAGTACATATCAAAAACTGCACGGCTTCCAACTGCTGTCTTTGGATTTCTAGTTGCCACCAAAATGTATAAATCCCCAATTGGCTTTCCATTCATTTCCAGTGCCAAAAAACCAAAACCCAAACACAAGAGCAAAACCGAGGTGAATTCTGATAGCTGACATGTCGGCTCAACCTCCCACAATTCCTCTCCTTACACCTCACAAAATGGGAAAATTCAACCTTTCTTATAGGTACTTAAGGGCCTGTTTGGTATTTAACTTGAATTCAAAAACAAAATTTGAGTCCAAAACAAAGAAAATTTGTTTGGTAACCCTATTTTTAAAAACTCAAACTCGAGAACTAAAAAACACCCCAATTATTAAAAACAAAAAATATCTGTTTTTTCAATTTTTTTCTAACATCCCACAAGTTCTCAAATTTTTAAGATTTGAAAACAGTTTTCAAGTTGCATACCAAACAAGTTTTTGAATCTTAAAAATAGATTTAAGAACTCCTTGTTTTAAGAAAAATCAAAGTTTTTGAGTTCCCTATTTGAATAGGATACCAAATTCCCCCTAAATCTCTTCTACATTGCATTAAGCTGAAGAATGTTGGCTTTGTTTTATCTATTTTTTGCATGGCCTGTTCTGCTAAAATAAGAATGTTACTATCTAAAATAAGAATGTTACTATCTCTGGTTGGCCAAGGCCACTTTCCCTTGAACTTTTATTCACTTTGTTTCTTATAAACTACATGCTATGGTGAAAGAAAAGTAACAACAAAGCCTACAAGTAGAGAGTGTTCAAGGCTTCAAGCGTCCGTAGGCTGGAGGAAACTTAAGCAGTGGTTTCAAGAAATGGGTAATCCGTGTAACCAATAACCGGATCAGATATGTAGAATGTGTCTCTATTGTACTTGTTTAGAGGAGCATTGAGCTCAAATCTTTTTGGCAAATCTGGATTAGCCAAAAACCAACGTCCATATGCGATGAGATCTGCATGGCCCTCTGCCACAGCTTTGTTCCCATCTTCCCTGTCAAAACCACCAGCAGCAATGAAGGTACCATTGAAAGCCTTTCTCATGGGTAGAAGACTGTGGGGGCTTTCACTTTTCTCTCCAACTGTCTTCATTCTCGGCTCAACCATGTGGCAGTACAGAATCCCATATTTGTTCAAGGAATTGGCCATATAAAGGCCTAATGCATTTGGATTTGAATCCCCTGAGTCCATATAGTCAGCAAATGGAGATAGTCTAATTCCAACTTTATCTGCTCCTATCTCTTTAACAACAGCTTCAACGACTTCCAAAGGAAATCGACAACGATTCTCTAGAGATCCACCATATTGGTCTGTTCGATCATTCACTTGATCTTTCAAAAACTGATCAAGAAGGTAGCCATGGGCCCCATGAATTTCAACTCCATCAAAGCCTGTATATAGCAGACACATTATTTCAGTGTACAAGACAAAAGAAATAATGGTTATTTACCATGCAATTGAAACAATGAGAAGATGAGCAGGGGCTTGTAGCTACGGTGGTAGAGGGCTTTTTACCCCACACTCAAGGCCAGAGTTCGAATCCCCTCCCCCTTTGGCCTCATGCATTCAACACAAAAGAAAGAGAAACAAGGAGAAGATGATAACTGATATGCCTAGAAGACTTGTTCATTCCATCCTTCTAATACAACCTTTTGAAAATAAAACTTGGATAACTTTTGCTTGTATGGCTCCTGACTTTAATACAATACTGTTTTTGACCTCCCTACAGTTATAAGGGAGCATTACAACACCAATTAATGGTTCACAAAATTCAAACAATCATGAAATTCTAAAGCTAAATATGAACCAATCCTTTTATTCATTAAGCAAAAGCTACTCCCTTTTTCTTATGTCGGCTCTCAAAACCACTAAAGCTAAATTGTTGATGTGGAAGGTCAAGAATAACAAATAATATTAATGTGGGAGTTCAAATTCAGTTCAAGCCATTAGCATAAAACTACTTATAGTTGCTCCCTATAACAACTGCAGATAGAATAATTATGGCAAGACTACTTGTAATATATGTATTCAAGTACGTTTATTCCCTTTACTACATTTAGCTGATAAAATATGGTTCATTTTCCATAAGCTCTGAAGAAAATTGAGTTCTCACAAATTCTATTTCATTTTAACGTAAAGACAAATTACCAGCTTCAATAGCATTCTTTGCAGCGAGTCTGAAATCATTGACAATTTGTGGAATTTCATCGGTCCTTAATCGCCTTGGAGGTGTGAATTCATTGGCATCAATACCATTCAATCGTATTGGCTTGTCAGTAGAAGAGATTGGAGCTTGCCCATTTGGTTGATAACCTGTAAACAAGGAAAGATAGAATCACAATCTGACGTCTAAAGACAATAAACAACACAGCCACAGCAGCATACTCTTTCACACAAAGAGGGAATCAGTTGTCGCAAATTGCAATAAAAGTAGGAGAAATGCAGATTATTTAAAAGTTTAAGTCGAGAAGCATCACTGATACTTATGATTTAAGAAAAAGAGTCCTATTTTTTTTCCAGGTAGATCAAGATCAATCAATAAAAACACCAATTGTGCATGGAAATAGTCTGCAGACAATCAAGCATATCCATTTTTCATGTTATTCTATACGTTGGTTTAACATACAATGGTTCCATCAATCAACACCAAGTCCGGATCTTAACATGTCACAATTTGATCGCCATTTGAGCAACGATATCATCAATCATAATCACTCACTTGTTGGGAAGCTTTGCACATGCTATACTACTTCTGAATTCTTAGTTATTTCAGTGTATTAAACTTCTTCCATAAAAAAATTGATGCTGAAAACATTGAATTTCATAATGAATTCAAACATATATCAAATTCTGAGTTATTTAGATATATCAAGTTTCTTCCATCTAAAAAAAAATCCTGCTGAAAACATTGAGTTTTCATAATGAATTATGAAAGGTAAATCAGCTTTATGATGCTTCAATGGTCTAATTTTTCACTTATGCTCACAAGTTCTTCTACGATAGTGAGGTCATAAGGCATATGCCAGAAACGTACCACTATTTGAAACCCTCCCCACATGCCAAATCTGACAGAAGAAGACGCCATCTTTAGCATGAACGGCATCAACAATGGGTTTCCATGCTTCCACTTGCTCCTTTGTCCATATACCAGGAGTATCTGGGTACCTTCGCATACGAAAGAAACAAAAATGTCATCAAACATTGAAATGAAGAAAGCACCCTCAAATGTAGCTTAGTTACTTAAAATCAAACATCGGAACTTGAAAGCTTCTCTACTTCAAATTACCCTTGAGCTGTGTCAGAAACTCCTGTGGCTTCAGCTATGAGAAGACCCCCATTGGATGTTCTCTGAGAGTAATATAAGATGGCATGTGGTTGAGGAACATTGTGGTATGATCTCTGTCTAGTCAATGGCGCTAAAACAACTCTGAAAAACACACAGACATTTTAAATTATAAATACAAGCGCGAGGCTGAGGAACGTTGTCGTTAGGAGAAAAGGGCATGAGCAAGCAGCTGGGAATTTGACAATTACACAATTGTGAAAGCAAGACAACTAGTTTATCAATTCTAGCCATCAGCAGAAACAGCCCCAGAATTCCTATTCATTACCCAAACTCACAAAGAATGCAGCAGTTTGCTATATAACTATCAAGCCACCCCAATGACCAAAATACCCAGTAAACCAAATTAGATTAAACATAAGCAGCAACTTCAATTTTCTTGTTAGCTATGGCTAACTAATGCACTAACTAACAAAATGACCCAACATACAAATTTAGAAAAAGGAAACAAGTGAAACCAAAATTCAAGTCCTTCTCCGGAAAAAAAGGCGCTATCCCCGTGATATGCAAGTCCTTCTCCAGGGGAAGAGTACTTTATCAACTGTAGACATCAACAGAAACTGCCCCAGAATTTGCAAAATATTACCTATTCACTATCCAATCCAAACCCAGAAAGAATGCAGCAGTTTGATATATAACAAATTAACAAGCCCAAATGCAGCAGTATGATATGTAACTAGCCCAAATACAGCAGTTTGATACCCAACTATCCGCTAAAGCTACACATCGAGCAACCCAACTGACTAAACTACCCACTAATCTAAATTAAATTAAACAGACATATTTGTTGTTAGCTATGGCTAAGTAGTGCACTAACAAAATGACCCAACATACAAATTTAGAAAAATGAAACAAACGAAACCAAAATTCTATGAGAAAGTGAATTTTCCCAATCAATGCATAATGTAGAAAAGATTAAGCAAGTACCTATGAGAAAGATTGAATTTTCCCAATTTGTAAGGCGTAAGGAGAGGGATTGTGGGAGGTTGAGCAGCCATGACAGAGTTCAGCTCCCCTGCTATGGTCTTGATCTTGCAGTTTGGCCTATGACCTTTTGTGTGTTTTGGTTTTTGATTGCTTTCTGTTCTGGAATGAATTGAAACCCAATTGGTTCTTTATACGTCCAGTTGGAACTAAACAACAACAATAATACCAAATTATGGGCCCCACCACCTCCAACTACCCTGGAAGATGCGGTGCGTTACAAATCACTAGTCTGCCCAGGCGTGTAAAGATTTTTCTTCTATATTTATATTATGTACAAAAAAAAATTTGTTAAACATGAATTTTTTATTTTTTATTTTGGTATTTTTAATTATTTACATTTTAATAGACTATTGTTTTGCACATACCCTTTAGATGAATTCGGGGCAGTTTTAGATTAATAAATATTAAATTTTAATCATATAAGCCTTTAATTACTTTTTCTTTTGATATCAATTAACTTTTGGTAGTGTTATTTGTCTTCACTTAATTAGAGGAGCTCTCAAATTCGATTGATATGAATGATGAGAACGATATATATTTGTGATGAAATTGATACTTAATTGTGAGTAGCTCATTCTAGTGATCTAAAACTAGATTGATGAAATTGATACTTTCATCACAATTCATTCTAGAAGACAGAAGGGAAGTCAAAAATACGAACCACAACAACAATGTCACTGCAAACGTAGCCCGAGAATGAGCAACAACATCGATTTGAGAAGATGTTTTAGTGCGCTTTGTTTTTACGTGGGTGCTGATGTATTTGAATATCTTTTACTTCAGTTTTTGTTTTTCCATTAAGCACCACGCAATTGCAAACGTCATCAAACGTCTCAATCATTGCATTAAAAAACTGCACCAGCTTCCAATTGTTGTCATTGGATTTCTAGTTGCTACCAAAATGTATAAATCCCCAATTGGCTTTCCTTTCATTTCCAGAGCCAAAAAAACCAAAACCCAAACACAAGAGTAAAACCCACGTGAATTCTGATAGCTGACATGTCTGCTCAACCTCCCACAATTCCTCTCCTTACCCCTCACAAAATGGGAAAGTTCAACCTTTCTCATAGGTACTTAAATCTCTTCTACATTGCATTAAGCTGAAGAATGTTGGCTTTGTTTTATCTATTTTTTCTAAATTTGTATGTTGGGTCATTTTGTTGGTGCACAAATTTAGCCATGGCATGGCCTGTTCTGCTGAAAATGGGATTTAGTCTACTTTCGAAGCAAGTATTTGTGGAAAATCCCAGTTGGCTAACAAGAATAAGAATTTGAGTCACTTCTTGCGTCTTTCTAAGGGTTTTTCACAAATAGGTTCATTCTAACATGACATATTATACAAAAACATTTATAGAGCCTATTTGAAGAGAAAAATCCAAAACTAGCCAATTGTCAATTTCTAATTGGTTCTTAGTGTGTTAAAATTTTCTCAAAAACCAAAGAAAAAATAACAAGTAGTTGCATAAGGAGGAGTACATATCAAAATGCTGCATTCTTTTCTAGTTTGGGTTGTGAATTGATGACTGCTAAAAATACTTGTCCTGCTTTCTGTTTTTTGTAGTTGTCAAATTCCTAGCTCCTTGTCTGTGCAGAATAATCATTTATTCTTATTATTCTTGTGGGAATCCTTGAGGTTGATGATAATCTGACTATATCTTCATAAGTAAAACACATGAATCTGATAAAAATAAAAATAAAATAAAGGACATATATCTCTGCATCTATAATTTTTATTCTGTGTGTTTTCCAGAGTTGTTTTAGCTCCATTGACTAGAATGAGATCATACAACACTGTTCCACAGCCGCATGCCATCTTATATTATTCTCAGAGAACATCTGAAGGGGGTCTTCTCATAGCTGAAGCCAGTGGAGTTTCTGACACAGCTCAAGGGTAATTTTGAGAAGAGAAGCTTTCCGGTTTCTTTTACCATTGGTTTTAATTGAATACCATACATTTGAGTGTGTACTTTCTTCATTTCAATGTTGGATGACATCTCTATTTCTTTCATATCTGAAGGTTCCCAGATTGTCCTGGTTTATGGACAAGGGAGCAAGTTGAAGCATGGAAACCGATTGTTGACGCTGTTCATGCAAAAGGCGGTGTTTTCTTCTGTCAGATTTGGCATGCGGGGCGGGTTTCAAACAGCGGTGCGTTTCTGTTATTCACCTTTATGACTTCACTTCTATCATATAAATACTTATGAGCAATTAGACCATTGAAGCATTAGGAAGCTGATTTTTCAGGAACATATAATCTATTGTGTTCAGATTGTGATTCTGTGTCACTCTTTGTTTTCAGGTTTCCAGCCAAATGGGCAGGCTCCAATCTCTTGTACCGACAAGCCACTTACCCCCCAACTACTAGCTAATGGCGTTGACGTTGCTCAATACACACCTCCAAGGCGATTAAGGACAGATGAGATTCCACAAATTGTCAATGATTTCAGACTTGCTGCAAGGAATGCTATTGAAGCTGGTAACTTAGTTAAATATAAATCAAAATTTGCAAGAAATCAAAATGGACCATAAATAACTACTCAGCCAAATGTACTTAATAACGAAGATCACGCCAGATTGATGCTTGAATTGTATTTGTTTAGAATATCATATGATTTATAATGTTAAGTTAGTAACATCTTGGCTACATGGAAAATGCTTTTCTGATATATAGGCTTTGATGGGGTTGAAATTCATGGGGCGCATGGCTACCTGATTGATCAGTTTATGAAAGACCAAGTGAACGATCGAACAGATGAATATGGTGGATCGCTGGAGAATCGTTGCCGGTTTGCTCTGGAAATCGTTGAAGCTGTTGTTAATGAGATAGGAGCAGATAAAGTTGGAATTAGATTATCTCCATTTGCGGACTATATGGAATCAGCGGATTCAGATCCGAAAGCATTAGGCCTTTATATGGTCAAATCCTTGAACAAATATGGGATCCAGTACTGCCATGTGGTTGAGCCAAGAATGAAGGCAGTTGGAGACAAAATTGAAAGCCCTGACAGTCTTCTGCCCATGAGAGAAGCTTTCAAAGGCACCTTCATTGCTGCTGGTGGTTTTGACAGGGAAGATGGGAACAATGCTGTGGCTGAGGGCCATGCAGATCTTATTGCCTATGGACGTTGGTTCTTGGCTAATCCAGATTTGCCAAAAAGATTTGAGCTTAATGCTCCTCTAAATAAGTACAACAGAGATACGTTCTACATATCTGATCCGGTTGTTGGTTACACTGATTATCCATTTCTAGAAACCACCGCTTAAGTTTCCTGCAGCCTATATGGAAGCTTGAACACATACTTAGATTTATATTCAGTATTAATCTGCTTGAATGTGTATTGTTACTATTTTTGCATTGCGTGTATGATTAAATACGAAGAAAAAAAACGGTGAATAAAAGTTCTCATTAGGTTTGGTATATTACGTTTCTGCGTAGACTAATATATGTATCAAGTGTTCTGTATGCGGTATCCTCACTCAAGAGGCTCGAGTAAAGTGAAGACTAAATGCCAGTAGACCAATAAGTAGAATAAAAGTAAATGAGGTTACTCTTGGAAGTCTCAATGTGTGCATTTAAAATATGTTGCTGATATGACATTTCAATTGTCGTAGATTTTAATCCAGTGAAAAGCCAGAGAAAAGGGTTAAGAATTAAGATGCAAAGCCAGTGAAAACAAGGAGAATATCTAAGTCCTCTCTTTGGAGTCAGCCAGGACCTAGTGTTGTTAAGTTCCTTTTGTTTCTTGGTTGGGTCATTCAAGTACAGAACAATAAAAAAAAAACCTAGAACATGGGGAAATGCCAAATGCAAAATCAGATAGCGAAGGAAGTAAGGCCTGGCAAATCTGCCAAATGCAAAATCTTAAAAGAATTAGAATCCGGTCTCTTAGAAAGAATTGGATCTCTTAAACACAAATAAGTTTACCTTTAAAAAAAATTGGGTTCTTAAATAGTGTTGAGAATCAAAGATTATCCTAGAAATGCGATAAAGATAAAGAAGCAGAGGGAGATGGTGGGAGCATTCGTCATATAACTACCTAAAAATGTAAAAGGGGATTTTATTAATTAAATTGGGTTAAAGAATTTATATAGTGATAATAATTTAGAAAAATTATATATATATATGTACGTACGTATTTTTCAATAATACATTCGTGTTCTATACATGTCTCACGTTTTTTGAAAAGCAAACATACAATAGTCGTATTGTACCTAATTTTTTATACAAGTAATTTTTACAAAATTTTCAATAAGACACACAAAATTCACGTATTATACCAATAATTTTCACATATTATTGAATAAGAATAACATACATTATAAAAATTATATTAAAATAACATATAGTGGAAGATTAATATCTACTTTAGATATGTTGAAACTAGCAAATTAATATTTATAAGGTACAAAGTAATGCAACTAGGTGGGTCCTTTTTTTATTATTTTTATTAATAGTATAGCCGTGCGGCTATACTACGATTTCCCTTTTTTCCCAAAACAAATTTGGTACAGCCGCACGGCTATACTCCGTGTCTTTATTTTTTTAAAATGGGCTTGTGTTGACACTTGCCGCCTAATTGAAGGGGGACCTTTGTTTTTATATTTAAAAGTAGTATAGCCGCACGGCTATACTCAGGTTTTCTTTTTTAACACGTACAGCCGCACGGCTAGACTATTCTACATGTAAGCGCCTAGGCACTAGCTGCTCTGTTTTCCTAAAGTAAATGGTAGCCGTGCGGCTATACTCGATTTTTTTCCAAATTTTTTTTTTAAAAAAGTAGTATAGCAGGGCGGCTGTACTGGTTTTTTTTAAATATTATTATTTATAAATTGTCTTTAATAAATAGTATAGATTAGCGGCTATAGCCCTTTACATGTATATATGAGCAGTCCTAATCTCTTGGACTACAGGGGTCCAAGAGATTTGTGGTCACTCATCGTTGGATGTAAATTCAATGGTTCACTCACTCTTGCACTCATTTTAAGAAATTTTTTTGAACCATTGGATTAATATCCAACGGTAGGTGACTACAATCTCTTGGACTTTTGTGGTCCTAGAGATCGAGACTATATATATGAGTGGTGATTTCCCCACTCCAATTTTATCCACTTACACTCCATTTTATAACTAAAAAAGAAGTGTAAGTGGATAAAATTGGAGTTGAGAAATCATTACCCATATATATATATCCAAAAAATCTCTTGTGTCTCTGGTTCAATTTTTATTTACAAGATGCAATTCCTAAGCACTAGAAATCGTTCTAGGGGAGAACCTGCTTGGTCATGTTAAGTTGATTTGAAAGGATTGCGGACCTTGATCTCAAAGAGGTCATAATGTTGTTGAACCAAATTTAAGCATCAACAGTAATTGCACACTAAAAAGTTAATGAACTCTCACAATAGAATTATTTGGCTCGAAGGTGATAAAATCTTTATACCTTTTTAGCCTTTAAATTTCATTAATTACATGTTTACTAATCCGTAATTGGATTAGGAGGAATTGAACTGAGCAGGAGTTGGATTGAGGAGAATTAGATTCCGAATTCCTATTGAAGTTGTTTACTAAAAAATATGGAATTAGGATAGGAGTGGTACCAATTACTAAAGTGTCCTCGTTGTTAGGTTAAAGTAGATGGCAAATTTAGAAATTTGAAAATTGTGTGAGGATATAATGGGTAAAAAAGATGAATTCCTAATGGGTTAGTTCTCTAGGAATTAGAACACTACCTTCCACTTAAGAATTGAATTTCTCCAAAATCAAGAATTCAATTCCTAATTTTGGGTGAGCCGCACTTACTTTTCAATTTTTTTTTTTTTTTTTTGATGATAAGCGATAGAATATTATTGATGTAAAAAAGGTAATACAAGAAGTTTGAACTCGTATCAAGGGCAAAAGAAATTCCTTGGTCACGAATTACAATCTTCGTACAATATATCAGAAATAAAATCAGGAGGTTCCTCAAATCAGTATAAAGAACCCCTAATATGCAAGGCAAAACGAGCTAAATAATGAGCTACATCATTAGCAGTACGACGAATATGGGTAAAACCTTCTCCAGTGATCTGTGTCAGCAAGCTCTTGGTATCCTCCACCACAGGTCCTACGACGGACCTATCTATGGAGTGATTTCGAAGTGCTGTAACGATCTGGAGAGCATCACTTTCAAAGACAACATTTTGATAACCCCTTTCCATCGCCAATATTGTACCTGTTCTTGCAGCCAAGGCCTCTACTTATGGCGCAGAGAAAACATTAGTCAATTTAGTTGCACAACCCGCCACAAATTTGCCCGTGGAGTCTCTCACAACCACACCAACGCCACCCTCTGTGGTCCCTGGCTTCCAAGCACCATCCACATTTATTTTAAGACTGTTCTCATGTGGTGGTTGCCACATTTATTTTATTTGACATTGCCTACTTTGAGACCCCAAGCAATTATTAACCCGCAAAAAATCCTGTAGCCTCAGAGATGCATGCAAGCTGGCTTGTTCAGGCCTACTTTTCTTATTATTCCATAGCAATCCATTTCGTGCTTCCCAAATTACCCAACCCACCATGAGAAAAGTTGCAAAGTCATGACAGCTTTGATGTGAAATAAATGTAGAAATTCTCAATAAGTGGAATTCAATTTCTGATGAGAATCCCAATTCCTGATTAGTAAACACACCATAAAATACTACAACTTGACACGTTGAATGAAGTAGGAAGGTAGGTTTGCAATATGTCCAATTTCTCATCATCAAATTCAAATTTGATGTTTTGCATTAAAGACAAATGGTTTGAAAAGTATAAAACGTGAAAAGTGTTATTTGGTAGTTTTAGTAAGAACCACGCAATTGCAAATGTCAACATCTCAATAAGCGCATTAAAACTGCACGGCTTCGAACTGTTGTCTTTGGATTTTTTAGTTCCTACCAAATGTCTAAAGCACCAATTGGGTCTTCCATTCATTTCGAGAGCCAAAAAACCAGAACCCAAACACAAGAGCAAAACCCAAGTGAAGTCTGATAGCTGATATGTCTGCTCAACCTCCCACAATTCCTCTCCTTACCCCTTACAAAATGGGAAAGTTCAACCTTTCTCATAGGTAATCTTTTTTAAATTACATTATTGATGATATATTGCTACAAGGTGAAGAATGTTGGCTTCATTTATCTATTTTTCTAAATCTGTGTTTTGGGTCATTTTGTTGGTGCACAAATTAGCCATACACATGCCCTGTTCTGCTAAAAATGGGATTTAGTCCACTTAGAAGTTAGAAGCAGGTGTTTGTGGATAATCCCAGTTGGCTAACAAGAAAAAAAATTTGAGTTACTTCTTGTGTCTTGCCAAATGAAGTTGTTTTATCTTTTTTCTTATCCTATATCAGCTGTTTCATCCACCATTCATTTTCTTCCTCTTTTAGTTCTTAAATTCAGTCCTAAGTTTATTTGGAGTCTGGACAATATAGCCCAGTTTTCTTCTGTCTCTCCCCATACTCTTTCAGTATAATTCTATGCTTTTTAATGATAGTAATGCCTCTCTATCTGAGTTTGGGTATTGAATTGATAATATGTTGCAACTTCTGGGGCAGTTTCAAGTGGATGTGTACAGCTGCTAAAAATACTTGCCCTGCTTTCAATTTTTCTTTGTTGTCAAATTCCTAGTTGCTTGCCTGTGCCTGTGCATAATAACCTTTTATTCTTACTATTCATGTGAGAATGAGATTCTCCTTGAAGTTGATGACAGTCTAACTATATCTTTGTAAGTAAAACATATATGAATCTTATAGAAGTAAATTATACAATAAAAAAAGGAGTGACATATGGTTTTATGGTTCCCAATACACCGTGCGGTGTGAAAATGAAAACCTGAAGGATTCTTTTATTTATTTATTTATTTTTTCATCAGTTCATAATGGTTTAACTCTTGCTAATTTTTCTTAAATTTTGTTTTGTTTAGCCAGATATGATAACTATTGCTGGGTAGTTATATTATTTTCTTTCAAACCAGTCACATGTCATGGAGTTATAGTTCTGATAGCATACCGTGTTCTCCAGAATTGTTTTAGCACCTTTGGTTATATAGGGGCCATACAACAATGTTTCTCATCCACACTCCCATATTATGTTACTCTGCATCTATAATTTAAATCTTCCTTCTTTTCCAGAATTGTTTTAGCACCATTGACTAGACAGAGATCATACAACAATATTCCACAGCCGCATGCCATCTTATATTACTCTCAGAGAACATCTCAAGGGGGTCTTCTCATAGCTGAAGCCAGTGGAGTTTCTGACACAGCTCAAGGGTAATTTTAAGAAGAGTAGCTTTCGATTTCCTTTTACGTTTCTTCATTTCAAAAATGTTGGATGACATCTCTGTTTTAATTTCTAAAGGTATCCAGATATGCCTGGTTTATGGACAAGGGAGCAAGTTGAAGCGTGGAAACCGATTGTTGATGCTGTTCATGCTAAAGGCGGTGTCTTCTTCTGTCAGATTTGGCATGCCGGCAGGGTTTCAAACAGTGGTGCCGTCCTGTTGTTCACCTCTATGACTTCACTTCTATCATAGAAAGACTTTTGAGCAATTAGACCATTGAAGCATCAGGAAGCATATTCTTCATGAACATAAGTATTGAGTTCAGATTGTGATCCTCTCTCTCTCTTGCTTACAGGTTTTCAGCCAAATGGGCAAGCTCCAATCTCTTGTACCGACAAGCCACTACCCCCCCAACTACTAACTAATGGCGTTGACATTGCTCAATACACACCTCCAAGGAGATTAAAGACAGATGAAATTCCGCAAATTGTCAATGATTTTAGACTTGCTGCAAGGAATGCTATCGAAGCTGGTAACTTATCTTTTAAGTTAAATATAAATCAAAATTTGTAAGAAATCAAAATGGATCATAATTAAGTACTAAGCGAATGTACTAACCAAGATTACGCCAGATTGATTCTTGTATTGTACTCGTTTAGAATATCATATGATTTATGATGTTAAGTTAGTAACATCTTGGCCACATGGAAAATGCTTTTCCGATATATAGGCTTTGATGGGGTTGAAATTCATGGGGCGCATGGCTACCTTATTGATCAGTTTATGAAAGACCAAGTGAATGATCGAACAGATGAATACGGTGGATCGCTGGAGAACCGTTGCCGGTTCGCTTTGGAAATTGTTGAAGCTGTTGTTAATGAGATAGGAGCAGAAAAAGTTGGAATTAGATTATCTCCATTTGCGGACTATATGGAATCAGCAGATTCAGATCCGAAAGCATTAGGCCTTTATATGTCCAAATCCTTGAACAAATATGGGATCCTGTACTGCCATATGGTTGAGCCAAGAATGAAGACAGCTGGAGACAATAGTGAAACCCCTGACAGTCTTCTGCCCATGAGAGAAGCTTTCAAAGGCACCTTCATTGCGGCTGGTGGTTTTGACAGGGAAGATGGGAACAATGCTGTAGCTGAGGGTCGTGCAGATCTTGTTGCTTATGGCCGGTTCTTCTTGGCTAATCCAGATTTGCCAAAAAGATTTGAGCTTAATGCTCCTCTAAATAAGTACAACAGAGAGACGTTCTACACATCTGATCCGGTTATTGGCTACACTGATTATCCATTTCTTGAAACCACAGCTTAAGTTTCCTGCAGCCTATGGAAGCTTGAATATACTTTATTCTGTATAATCTGGTTAAATATTTTGTTACTCTGTATGTAGAATTGAATAGAAAAAAAGGTGACTAAAAGTTTTCTTAAGGTTTGGTATTTTACGTTTCTGGGCTAAGCCTCACCCAAGAATCTTTAGTAAAGTGGAGAGTAGGCACTAGACCAACTGTAGTAATTTTTTTTTTTTAAAATCAAGGATAAACTTCATTAGATAAACTTCAACAGTACAATCAAAGACATAAAAAACAACACTAAAGCTGACAAAAGCCACATTAAAATTACTTGTCCACATGATAGGACTCGCCCCGGAATATCCCGGAAACTGAAGCCGACCCCGTCTTTGTTCCGACATCTTCCCGATGCCGGGCCCACTTACTAAGAAACTGAGACTTTCTACCAAAATTTTGGCAGAGTCTCCCCTGTAATTTAAGCAAACCCAACAAAAATTTCAACCTGCAACACTCATAAAATAAAAATCCGAACCAGCAGCATGTTTTCATAATTCAACAAGTCATACTAAATGGCCTCCGGCCTCACAAGTAAAATCTACCATGGGCGATAACAGAGCATCTACTGAATTTAGATTACAAGAACAGTTGAGTAGAAGAAATTACTCAAATCCTAACTATGAAGGTTCACAGTTCGAGCATCGTACACCACTTGCACGCTTCCTGGAGCGACTATTGACTGGGGGGTGCAAAACAGAAAACATGTGAGTGGACAAAAACCAGATTTGCAGTTAAAAACAATATAGTAACCCCACCGTGTAAAAATAATGCTCAAGTCATGCAGGTTCACAATTCAATATTTAATTACTCAAAACATAATTCAGTTAACACTCTTCAAAACACAAGTCATCTCCTTTGTAAATCCCATTCTCTCAACCTTGCAACTCTTGCCAAACCACTGAAAAACTCTAATTCTTCACTCACTCAACTATACATATACATATAAATATACATATATATATATATAAATATAACTATAAGTAGCTATACAATAACTCATCACACTACCTAGGTACCAAGGAAACAATCCAACTGGGGGATCGTTTGACTAGTCCGCAGGATTTCCAGGTGCTATCCTGCGTCTAGGGATGAGCGGTCCAACAAGGGGACGAAACTCCAAAGCTCCCACACCGGAACATCCAACGCCATGTGTAGCTCCCAAACTATGTCCTATGCGCGCAGACTGGATCATCATACACCGGAACATCCAACGCCATGGGTGATGACCCTAAACACTATACAGAGTCTTTCCATACGCCGGAACATCCAACGCCGCATATGGAAAGTGTCTCACATGCCGGAACATCCAACGCCGCATATAGAAAGTCTAATAACTAGGGAAGGTACTTACATAGTGTAATCATACAACTTCTCTCAACAACCCCTCATAATCAAGTTCTTCCACAACACCCTTCAACAACCCAAGTATCTCGCCTATAGAGAATATAAATATATATATATATATATACTTCCCCAAAATCCTTATAAAACACACTCTCGATACCCAAAATGCCAAATTCACAATATATTGCCGAAGCGCTATATAACATTCAAATTCATCCCATGAATATAATATATTCAATAAGCCATTAAAACATTATGAAAAAATCTTTCATCAATAAAACCATGCATATGATTGAAAACAAAGGCCGCTCAGAAATATTCCCACGTTGCTTGACCACGTGAGGGTCCTGCCTGCTGAGTACGTGCAGTCGAAACACCTATTTCGAGATATGAACATTTAATTAATATAAAATTACGTCGAAGCAGAAATCACAAATTAAATGCTTAACTCCCCAAATTCCCAATACGTGCACGTTGAAGAAGGTATCCTAAGGTCCAATTACAGGTTTAGGAATCGTTCACGATTTTACGGTTATCGCTAACCCGCAAACTTTGCATTATTGAATCGGAACATCCGGGGCTCCGATTCATAATCTGTGAAGTCCCAAACGGTCCTAGGAATACCTAGAACAACATATTTTAATTCGAAAAAGATCTAACGGTCGGAACTATCGAACCCGGATAACGCACAATATGCGAAAATCCGTTCGATAGTCAAACGACATCCGAATTGAGATCCGCGAATTCCTATACGCTCGTGACAACCTAAGGATCTCATCGGGTTAAATTGCAGCTTCACCAGCCTCGCCCACGCGCCGCCACATGCGCCGGCAGCGCGTGGGTGTGTAGAGTAAATTCCGGTGACGGAAAAACTCCACACCCGAGCTCACCCTTCCTACCCTAGCTTCTACTCAAGGTCAGGATCACTTCATTCAACTACGGGAAGGTCCAATTCGGACGGCAACTGGCCGGAATTTCACTGTGAAATCCGGCCAAAACCTAAGTTTTCAAAAATCAGTTCCTACCCAGCAAATAGATCCAAACCTATACAATAGTCAGCTAGAACTCGGAAAATGGATGAGAAACCATACCTCACCCGTCGGGATTAGTGGTCGGAGGAGAGAGATCGAGTGACTGAAAATTTGGATGAAAACCGGCCTGAAATTCGTATTTTCCGACGACTTGGTGGCGGCTGATGGCTGGAGGTAGATTGGGGAACGTCGGCGAGGTCTGGTCGGACGTTTTGGGTCCGGTCTCGAGGCTGGCCATGGCATGTGAATGTGGCTGTGCAAATTGCAGTAGGAAGAGGAGGGGAGGAACGACGCGGGAGAGAGAGAGAATCGGGAGAAGAGAGAGAGAGAGAGTGAGGTAAAAATGAAAAATCAAATTTTTACTCTAACCCTTTTTGAATTAATTATAATTTTGCCACTGATAATGTTTTGCTTGTAACTTTTTCGTCACAACTCTGTTTCCAGCCTGCCGCATGTCTACGAATTCGTCTCAGTACCACTTACCCAAAAATACCATTCGTGGTCCCAAAATCTTTCCGGATAAGAAAATGACCAATTTACCCCTACCCCAAGGGTAAATTCGTAATTCATTTTAAATCAATTAAAATAGGCATTTAATTTGGAGTCGGGGTGTTACATCACATCACCACAATTAATCATAAGCCCAAACAAATCCCACATGCCTAATATAACTGAAACCCTAAAGCAACCCATGAGTCTAAACAAACCCTAACACTACCACCTGAAGAAGCCCATCGCAACCACATCGACTATCGCATTCATAACAAATTTGGAGAAAATACGGTTTCCAGTGATCTACCTATGCATACAAACGAACAAATAAACGAAAACAACTACCTTGACAAAGAACAATTAGGTGATTTGCAGCAACCTCCGTCAAATACGACGTAGACCTAAATTTAGAGAACATGAGTAGTGTTAGAGACCGGGTTTTGGGAGAAGGATTGGTTTGAGAACACCTAAAATGGGTAAACGAGAACTTCAATCTGATGAGCATGGCTCAGGAGAAATCACCACAATAGGCTTTTTATTCAAAATGCCATAGTGGACTTATTCAATCACCCAAAAGAAAAAAAAGGCAAGGAAAGAGAAGGAAAGGGGGGGCAATGACGCTACTTTCTCCTCCCTCCTCTGTGGAATTTTTCTTTGGGACTCACAAAAGGATAGGTCGACTAGAGTTTGTTCCACCCCTCACTAGAAATTGAAATTTATGATAATAACACAGGAGATGCAATCAAACCATAAAACTCCTGGACAGATTGGACTATTGTGTTTCTGCCTAATTGGAACCATCAACAATTTTAGCAACAATCAAAGGTTCAAACAATCTATTTGAAACAGCTTTCCCATTAACATAATAAGTTATTACTGCTGAGCATTTTCTCAAGAGAACAATTTGGGTATATAGCCATCAACAGTACCTATATACTCATCTTTCAAACCAAAAAATTAAAACATAATAATTAAAAAAGTTATAAAGGCAAAAGAGACAGGAAAACATGGTAAATCTGGTTACTTGCCAATCTCAATTGCATAATCACCACGGACGGTTCCAGGGGAAGATTTTGCTGGGTTGGTGGCACCAATAATCTTTCGGCCAGTTAGGATAACATTCTTACCCTCCCAAATCATAGCAACAACGGGATGAACTTCAAAACTGAACAGATACCAAAAAAAAAAAAAAAAAAAAAACACTTATTGAGCAGAAATTCCTGATAAGTTACACATCCAAATTTAGCTAAGCATCCCAAAAAACTTATTGTAGTATAATTAACACACAGAACTGTAAGCGATACATCAAATTTGATGTCCGAAAGTTTTTGTCTGTAAGTCAAGTTGATAATCATTATAAAACAGGAAAGGCTTGTTAAATATAGGGTTGTCACAAATTAACAAAGTGCACATAATCATACAAGATCAAACATCCTTGGTTGGAAATTACCTTTCAAATAGAAGCCCTTCTTCTCAAACCTGCTAATGATGTCACCAACCTGCAACAAGCATGAACCTCTCAGAAAATTTGAAAACTTTCACATAATTAAACAATACGCACGAATTGGATTAAAATAGTTTATTGGATTCTGTGTAAGAAAAAAACTATGGCCGAAGTTACGAAGAACGGCCTTTGTTCACCCACTTCACACATTCACAGATAATTAAAACGCAAGATTATGCATGTAAAATCCAACCACTACATACTACAAATATTAAAACTTGATGCATGTAAATAAAAACCTAAAATCCCAGCTCAGAATTGTTAAAATTTGCTTGCTCCCCACTCCACCCAAAAGAAAACCTCCTCAATATCAAACTCATTCACATAGTCTAAAGTAGCGTCCGCCCCTACAGTGCTATTCCACTTGTACAGTCAAAATATTTAAATAAATAAAAAATTTTATAGGCATGTAGTTGCAGAGCAGAGATGCAAGGATTTTCTAAGTGACTTTATTAGACAGTAACATTAGGCTTCTAATACTAGAAAGAAATCAATAAAGCAGAAAGGCATGGGTAAGCAAGGCCCAATTTTCCAGTCCTTCGACAACTAGGGTTTAGCAATCATCTTCACATTCACCATACACAGAGGTTCCTCCGCACCCGTGAGAGACAAAGCTTCCCATCTTATACTATTGCCCTGTCTCTCTTCTCTTCCTTTGCTCTCTCCGTGAAATTACTCATGGCAACCCTTTCGTACAATTCTCTATCTGTATTTTTATCTGTAAATTTGAATGCGTTTGTTTTTCTTCTTTCTGAAAATTTGGTTTTGTTTTGTTGATTGTACAGCGGTGGCAAGATCCTTTCTTCAGGTGGCAGCGACAGAAGAGGTTGCTTCCCCCCTCAGAGTTGCTCAGATCGAAGGATTGGTAACTCCATGATTCGCGTCTTTTCTCTGTTTTACTGCTTGTAAATTTTTGGAAAACTATGCATGCCTAAGTTGATTATAACTATGGACACGACCCGCCCAGGCCACTTAGATCCTCCCAGGCCTCCTAGGCCCCGCCTAGATCCGCCCAGGCCGCCTAGGCGCCGCCTAGATCCTTCCAGGTCGCCTAGGCTCCGCCTAGATCCTTCCAGGCCGCCTAGGCGCCGCCTAGATCCTTCCAGCCCGCCTAGGGGCCACCTAGATCCTTCCAGCCAGCCTAGGCGCCGCCTAAATCCTTCCAGGCCACAATGGCGCCGCCTAGATCCTTCCGGGCAGCCTAGGCGCCGCCTAACTCCCTGGCGTTGGTGTCCTCCCGCCTAGTGCCTAGGCGGATTTTTCGAACACTACTCGAAACCTGGCACGGGCTTGCTCTGTGCCCTAGACGTTCGTAGTGACGAGTTCGAGTCCTCTATCCGTGGCTACCATGGCGTCCAATTTACGTATGTTTCTGATTTTGCAATTTTTTTTTGTTTGTTTACATGGAAAAGGATTATCAGAGTTAAACCCTGGATACATTAAAGAGTATAGCCAAACGGCTATACCTTCAAAATATTCAATATATTTAAAAAGCATAGCCGCACGGCTATGCCTCTTAAACTAGTGTACCATCTTGCCATTTCCAATAGGAAATGCAAGAGAATCACTCTAGCAATAATTATGACAATAACAACTTTGGACACTTACAAGTATATTTTTCTTAAATGGTGTTGAGTAGAAGTGTTGATCAATGCTTGAAGCTCAACTTAAGAACCTTTGAGTAGAAAATATAAGGGGTTCTTAGATCTAAGTCCAAAATGATTAGCTGTCATTGAATTTAGTTCACGCATTTTTTGCTTTAGGTATAGGTCCTTTGACTTTTATTATCTTTTTGTTGTGTCGATTTACCCATTGGGGTAAATAAAGAAAACACATTGAAAATCTAAATTTAATACATTATTTCCTCGTAATTGAATTTCATAATTTAAATTTTCAATTCTTTCCTTGGTAATATTTACCTAATATATGGATAAAATTTAATTTAATTCATGATAGTGAAAATCCACGTATTATACCAATTACTCAAGCAAGCGCCCACATGAAACATACAGGTAAAGAGTGTTATTATTAGCAATGGAAAAAACTTAGTGATAAATCGTGATACCTATAAGCCAGAAACATAAATTAAATGACTACCTTAGGCACATAAATAAGAAGACCACCTATAATTTAGATACAAAAATAGACAAATAAAAATTGTATGCTACCTATTAAAAAAATGGTACATAAAATACTATTATATGTTGTCGAAAATATGGAAAATACATATATATACCTATGCAATAGGCAAGAGAACAATATACTCACACCATATGATAATATATCTACAAGAGACAAAATACCCTTAACATCACCCCATGTTTAACTAATTTGCAATCCTCAAGAGACAAAATACATATTGCAGGAACAAATTGACACAAAAGACCCCTAGAACCATTGATAAGCACTAAACAGTACAGCTAAAAAAAGACAAACACAACTTTATTCAAGCATGCAAAATGTAATTCAAGTTAAAATCTTCATGACATATACAGAGGCTTTTTTTCCTTTGTATAGTTTCCCTCTTCTTCTACAATTATATATATATATATAATTACATATATAGTAGAGTTAGAATGTAAAACATAACAAGCTTAAAACAAAAGAAGTTTACCACTTTACCAAATTTCATCGCATCAAATATATTCACATTCTCAGTGCATGTTTTTTATGATTAGTTTGTATTCTAGAAGCAAACAGAAACCTCAGTGAATAAATCAGTCAAAATATACAATAATGTTCCACAGCCACATGCCAGCATCTTATACTACTCTCAGAGAACATCTCAAGGGGGTCTTCTCATAGCTGAAGCCACTCTTGTTTCTGACGCAGATCAAGGGTAATTTTAAGAAGAGTAGCTTTCCATTTTCTTTTACGTTTGGTTTTTTCAATGAAATTAATTACATAAATTTAATATCTCAAGGTGGGTGAATAATCCTGGTTTATGGACAAGGGAGCAAGTTGAAGCCTGGAAACCGATTGTTGATGCTGTCCACGCTAAAGGCGGTGTCTTCTTCTGTCAGATTTGGCATCCGGGGAGGGTTTCAAATAGTGGTGCGTTTCTGTCTTCCACCTTTATGACTTCACGTCTATAATAGAAAGACTTATGAGCAATTAGACCATTGAAGCATCAGGAATCTGATTTTTCATGAACATAATGTATTGAGCTCAGATTGTGATTCTGTTTCTGTCTCTGTCTCTGCAGGTTTCCAGCCAAAGGGGCAAGCTCCAATCTCTTCTACTGAAAAGCCACTAACCTCACAAATACTAACTAATGGCGTTGCTGTTGCTGAATACACACCTCCAAGACGATTAAGGACAGATGAGATTCCACAAATTGTCAATGATTTTAGACTTGCTGCAAGGAATGCTATCGAAGCTGGTAAATATAAATGGAACATAATTCATAAGCCAAATGTAGCTATTAAAGAAAATCACGCCAGATTGAGTCTTGCATTGAATTGTGTTGGTTTGAAGTCTCATATTGTTTAATGTTTTAACTTTGTAATCATATGATTCAGTTTTGTCTAATTTTAACTGAATTTGTAACATATCTTCGCTGCATGGAAAATGCTTGTCTGATATGTAGGCTTTGACGGGGTTGAAATTCATGGGGCGCATGGCTACCTGATTGATCAGTTTATGAAAGATCAAGTGAACGATCGAACAGATGAATATGGTGGATCGCTGGAGAATTGTTGCCGGTTTGCTCTGGAAATCGTTGAAGCTGTTGCTAATGAGATAGGAGCAGATAAAGTTGGAATTAGATTATCTCCATTTGCAGACTATATGGAATCAGGGGATTCGAATCCGAAAGCATTAGGCCTTTATATGGCCAAATCCTTGAACAAATACGGGATCCTGTACTGCCATGTGGTTGAGCCAAGAATGAAGACAGTTGGAGACAAAAGTGAAACCCCTTACAGTCTTCTGCCCATGAGAGAAGAAGCTTTTAAAGGCACCTTCATTGCTGCTGGTGGTTTTGACAGGGAAGATGGGAACAATGCTGTGGCAGAGGGTCGTGCAGATCTTATTGCTTATGGACGTTTGTTCTTGGCTAATCCAGATTTGCCCAAGAGATTTGAGCTTAATGCTCCTCTAAATAAGTACAACCGAGAGACATTCTATACATCTGATCCGGTTATTGGTTACACTGATTATCCATTTCTTGAAACTACTGCTTAAGTTTCCTGCAGCCCAAGAAAGCTTGAACATACTTAGATATTAATCTGCTTATTTGTATTGTTACCATTCTTCCACTACATTTATAATTAGATAGAAAATACGGAACTAAATTGACCAAATGGGTATATTGAACAAATCGGCCAAATTGAAAACACGGGACTAAATTGACTAAATGGGTAAAACACATGGACTATTTTAACATTTAAGCCTTCTTAAAAACTAAATTGTGAAAGTAAGAGGTAAATTTTGGTGTGTTTATTCTCTTAACCGGCCGAACCCAAATCTTCTTCTTTTGTTTAAAACCACTTTTCATCTTGTTGTGCATTTGAATCATCCCAGGAGTGCAGCAGCAAATTTAAATTTGGAATCCAAATAGTGAGTTTTGACTTGGAGACAGATATTCAAAAGGGTCCCAATGGTTTGACCTTGATTTGTTCAAGCCACCTATTGAAGCTAGCCTTGTGATTTTGGGTCTGCATCAAACTTTGTCCAAGCAGCCACCGCTTCAAGTAAAAGAATGATGCGTCTTTTCTATTGCAACACAATTCATTCAAGAAGACATAAGGAAATTCAAGCATCCGAATAATCACAAGTCACTACATACGTAGCCCCACAATGACCTGTTTAATGACGTTCGTATTTACGTGGGTGCTGATTTATTTGTACTTCTAACAACTATTAGTAATGTAATTTCAATAACAACCCGGACCTAAAGAGCTTGAAAAGTGTGATTCAGATGTAATTTCAATAACAAGCACGTAATTGCAAACATCATCAAAAGTCTCAATGTCTTGTCTTTGGGTTCCTACTAAATGTATAAAACCCCAATTGGGGTCTTCCATTCATTTCCAGAGCAAAAAAGAAAAAAACCACAACGCGAAGGCACAAGTGCAAGATAACATGCCTGCTCAACCTCCCACAATTCCTCTCCTTACTCCTTACAAAATGGGAAAGTTCAACCTTTCTCATAGGTACTTAAATCTCTTGTACATTGCATTATTGATTAGATATTGCTGCAAGCTGGCGATCTGTTTTAATAAATCTGTATTTTGGGTCATTTTGTTATCGCACAAATTGTCCATGGCATGACCTTGTTCTGCTTAAAATGGGTTTGTTGGTACCACCATGCCAATTAGGAGTCCACTACTTGTCCAAACCATGTATTGTCCCGACCTTAACCACCTAGGTACAATTAGGAGAGTATTCTCTAATGTGGGACTTACACATCATGACTTATATTTAGCCACCTACACCAACGATCTCCATCTTGGCGAGATCTAAGTCAAGGTAACCCACCCATTACAACACTCTCACTTTTCAAAGATGGCACAGTCCACGCAACTCCACCTCTTCCGACAAGGATTTCTTGAACCTTGCTAGGAGCTCTTGCCCCACCTACACGAACAGTTTAGTCCACTTAGAAGTTAGAAGCAGGCGTTTGTGGAAAATCCGAGTTGACTAACAAGTAAAAGAATTTTACTTCTTATGTCTTGCCAAATGAAGTTGTTTACAATCAGCAGTTTCTTTCACCATGCAATTTATTGTCCTTTCTGCCTTGATCATTTCATAATGGTTTATCTCTTGCTTATTTTTCTTAAATATTTAGGATAATTATTTGCTGGGGCTAGTTATGTTGCTCTTTTTTAAAGCTATCACAGGTGATGTAGTTATATAGTTGTGATAGTTTACTACCAGGAAAGATTGATGCTTATATTTGTAATTTGTAATTTGTTTCTTATCCACATGCCATCTTCTTTTACTCTATTGTATCTCTAATTTATTTTCTCTGCCTTTTCCAGAATTGTTTTCCCACCACTGGCTAGAATGAGATCATACAATAATATTCCACAGCCACATGCCATCTTATACTACTCTCAGAGAACATCTCAAGGGGGTCTTCTCATAGCTGAAGCCACTCTTGTTTCTGACACAGATCAAGGGTAATTTTAAGAAGAGTAGCTTTCCATTTTCTTTTACGTTTGGTTTTTTCAATGAAATTAATTACATAAATTTAATATCTCAAGGTGGGTGAATAATCCTGGTTTATGGACAACGGAGCAAGTTGAAGCTTGGAAACCGATTGTTGATGCTGTTCATGCTAAAGGCGGTGTCTTCTTCTGTCAGATTGTGCATCCGGGGAGGGTTTCAAATAGCGGTGCGTTTCTGTCTTTCACCTTTATGACTTCACTTCTATAATAGAAAGACTTATGAGCAATTAGACCATTGAAGCATCAGGAAGCTGATTTTTCATGACCATAATGTATTGAGCTCAGATTGTGATTCTGTTTCTGTCTCTGTCTCTCTGTCTTTGCTTGCAGGTTTCCAGCCAAGGGGACAAACTCCAATCTCTTCTACTGACAAGCCACTAACCTCACAAATACTAACTAATGGCGTTGCTGTTGCTGAATACACACCTCCAAGACGATTAAGGACAGATGAGATTCCACAAATTGTCAATGATTTTAGACTTGCTGCAAGGAATGCTATCGAAGCTGGTAAATATAAAATAAGATTTGCAAGAAATAAAAATGGAACATAATTCATAAGCCAAATGTAGCTATTAACGAAAATCACGCCAGATTGATTCTTGAATTGAATTGTGTTGGTTTAGAGTCTCATATTGTTTAATGTTTTAACTTTGTAATCATAACATCTTCGCTGAATAGAAAATGCTTGTCTGATATATAGGCTTTGATGGGGTTGAAATTCATGGGGCGCATGGCTACCTGATTGATCAGTTTATGAAAGATCAAGTGAACGATCGAACAGATGAATATGGTGGATCGCTGGAGAATCGTTGCCGGTTCACTCTGGAAATCGTTGAAGCTGTTGCTAATGAGATAGGAGCAGATAAAGTTGGAATTAGATTATCTCCATTTGCCGACTATATGGAATCAGGGGATTCGAATCCAAAAGCATTAGGCCTTTATATGGCCAAATCCTTGAACAAATACGGGATCCTGTACTGCCATGTGGTTGAGCCAAGAATGAAGACAGTTGGAGACAAAAGTGAAACCCCTTACAGTCTTCTGCCCATGAGAGAAGCTTTCAAAGGCACCTTCATTGCTGCTGGTGGTTTTGACAGGGAAGATGGGAACAATGCTGTGGCAAAGGGCCGTGCAGATCTTATTGCTTATGGACGTTGGTTCTTGGCTAATCCAGATTTGCCCAAGAGATTTGAGCTTAATGCTCCTCTAAATAAGTACAACCGAGAGACATTCTATACATCTGATCCGGTTATTGGTTACACTGATTATCCTTTTCTTGAAACTACTGCTTAAGTTTCCTGCAGCCCAAGGAAGCTTGAACATACTTGGATCTTAATCTGCTTATTCGTATTGTTACCATTCTTCCACTAGGGCTCGTTTGATACGTCGGACTGTACTGACTAATTTCTATCGGATAGTATTAATCTGTTCCGGAGAGTACTGACTATTTATCCATAATATTATAAGGCGTTTGGTGCTGTTCCGGATAAATAATCTGACTAAGTTATACTGTGTTTGGTGATGTTTTGGATAACATCAGATCATACTATTTATAGATAAAAAAAATAAAAAAAAATCTTTGATAATTTAATGGAAATTGAGATTCAAATGACACAAATTTTTTTGGGGTAAGATTCATATGACAAGATTTGTTTTTCAATTGTGTTTGCCAACATGTTTTTTCATATAACCCATTATCATAATTGTAGTATCTCATAAAAATTCCAAAATACTCGCATACGTTAATAAAAACAGTACCAAATAATGTATAATTCAAAGTGATCACATATTAAGGTGATAAGAGCAAAAGAGAAAGTTGTTCATAAACCAAACTACATCAAAGAGTGAATCACAACTCCCTCGCCCCAAGTAAGAGACGAACAAATGCTTTTTTCATAGCACCATCCAATGTCAGGAATGTTTTTTCATCACTTGCTTTCTCCAAAATTAGCCGTAGTGCCTTAATTTGGTCATTAATAGACAAGTCCATCTTTGCTTTTCTAATAGCAATTGACAAAGAAAAAAAAAATGGTTCCTAGAATTCAGGTTCATACAATTTTAATTTTGTAATTATGTTCTCCTAGTCGTCAGGTATGTATGTATTCAACTAAACTACCAACACTAGCACAGTTGTTTGTTTTTGGACGAAAACTGGCAATACTCTGGGTGAAAAAAGGTTGTCATTTTTTTTTTGGTGGAATGAAACTTGTCATTTGGTTTGGTATATTATGTTTCTGTGTTGGCTAATATTTGTATCGAGTGTTTCTGTGTGCTGCAGCCTCACCCAAAAGTGTTCTCCAGTCAGTCAATGCCACTAGACCAGTTGATAAGAATAAAAGTAGATCAGGTCTAACATGAATTGTATTTAATTGCATCAAAGCTTCCTATAAATGTAGCTATTTCAACCCTACGATATAAAATGACATTTTAATTTCATGGTCTCGTCCAATCCAATGTACCTAAAAAACGACATACTCAGATGCCAAAGAATGAACATATGATACATGTTGAAGGTTATGAATACAAATTGCATATTGACAATTCCCACAAGTCGTTTTGATCTCAGCAATCCCTGAGGTCATGTTTCTGAGAGTATCAAATCATAGAGTATCTACCGCGTTTTCTTTTCCGGCAGCACACTGACCTAGTTTCCTCAAGACACAGAAACAGTTGGCAAAAGTTTGTGCACCCATCAGTCCTCTGCATTTCTCCTGATTTTTTTCTTCAGCTTGTCTTGCTCCCGATATCTCTCTCGTCGTTCTTCTCTCTGGCGCTTTTTCGACAATTGCTCTTCTTTGGCTTTCTGCACTTCAATTTCTTTTCTTTTTTTATCATCCTTTAGCTTGCGCTTCTTCATCTGCAAGAGCCAAAGTGAAGTTAAAATACTTTAAAAAATAATAGGGTGACGATAAGGGACACTCTCTGGCATAATATTGTCACACCATAAAATACCAGCTGTGTATGCGCTCTGGTGTAAGGGCAACATAACAAAAAAGACAAATAAGGTTCTCATAGCATGATTGCACTCTAGACTAGCCCTACAAGTTTTCTCCAGAATAAATATAAATAAATATAAATTAAAATTGGTGTCACTCTCCACAAAGAGTCTGAGGTTTGCCTCAAAAGGTGTTTATGCAAGTTCCATGCGTCAAAACTCAAAAGCAATCCTCCCCCAATTTAAATTTACCGCGGCTATTCAAACAAACATTTCCAACCAGCAACCGATTGCCAAACAAAGTTAATTTGTAACCATGGAAAAAGTCCTCCATCAAGATCTTGGAAGGTAAATTAATCTTTTTGGAGTGCCTCTACCAGTGTGGGGTCTCTCTAAGTGTGGCTGTGCGTTAGTGTTACTTACCCAATTTGGCTCTCCAACAAATTTAACCATCAATTATGCACTTGGCACGATGGTTCAAACACAATAATTGCCTTAAGGTGCATACCTTCTCATTTCTAATTAATCGAAGATGTTGAACAAGAGCATGAACTTTCCGTTCATGAGGTTCCATGACAACAGCTCTTCTATTTTCAAGAAGTGGCCTTCCTCTACTGGGTATATCCTTAGGCTTTGAAGCAAATGGTAAAGCAGCCTGCAATGACTTAGGAATCACCAATGGGTTGAACTTCTTCAGCTTCCTTTCAATGGGCTGTTGACACAAGAACATGAAATTAAGTACCGTTGGATAACACACAAAAATTGAAGAAAGAAAACAAGCAGTATTGCCGGGGCAGAATTGAGAGAAACCATGTACCACTGCAATAAGCAGCCTCACTGTGAGTCCCTCATATCATAGATTACCTTGTAAAGTGAATCTTTGTTAACAGGAATAGGAATATTATGTTCTCTCCTCAATTCAGCAGTAGTTTTCATCCCTTGCCAGGTCTTATCACGAGGTTGCAGTGATGTCGTCAACGGGTTGTAAAACTGAGGAACTTCAACTTGGGTCCAAGCACGCAAAAAAACAATGTCACTCATCTTAATTTTATCCTCAAAGGTGCACCTAGCTATCCCTTCTTTTGGTTGTCCACCCATCTTTTTTGGTTGGTTACCAATTTCTTCTTTTGCAGCCTGTCGAGATTAAAATTGTTCAAAGTAAATTAAACTAGCATCATGGGTCATAGGAGGAAATATGCCTATCCACGCTCAGAACTTTAATTACAATGAAGGATGCTAATATGCATATGTTTCTGTTACCTATATATATGCACTATGCAGTAACAACACCAGCTCAAGAGTAAAGATGAAATGAAAATCATTCCAATTAGACGATGGCTCTATTCGTGCTTTCACATATGGTATGGAAGACTTTAATTGCCAGAATGAATATTAAACTGGCAAAATCCACAAAAGATTCATTCTGGGTCATAGGAGGAAATATGCCTATCCACGCTCAGAACTTTAATTACAATGAAGGATGCTAATATGCATATGTTTCTGTTACCTATATATATGCACTATGCAGTAACAACACCAGCTCAAGAGTAAAGATGAAAAGAAAATCATTCCAATTAGACGATGGCTCTATTCGTGCTTTCATATATGGTATGGAAGACTTTAATTGCCAGAATGAATATTAAACTGGCAAAATCCACATGGACAAATAAAAACTGCACACACACACACACAAACAATATATGACGTAAACATCAAACAAGCATACCTTTTTCACCTGCCCCCGAATGCCACTGACAGTTCGAACAGCGGCTCCTTCAAATCGAGCTATTTCAAGATCTGACGTAAACATATCTTTTACAAGTGCAGTGTTCTTGAAGATCTTGCAGGGGTGACCAACTAGTTTGAGTTTCTTCACTATTCGTGATGTGTGGTTGAACTCAAGCACAACAGCAGTTGCTGTGATCCTAAACTGCACCTGCCAGACCAACGAATGTAGCTTAGGAATGAAGAAAAAGGTAAAACATAAAATTCAAAAAAGTTAAATGAAAAGACATAAATAAATAACGCATGCATGGGAACGATAGAGGTGGCACTGAAAGTAGACTCTTTGACCAAAAGGCTCAGTACACACCCTAAGAAAAATATTTATTAAAATAACACTTAATATAGAATTTAAGAAATAAAAGGAAACACAATTATTGATTTACAAAGTGGTCTGCAGATCAGATTGGAACACCATTTAGTAATCTCATTGAAAAGTGGGCCTCACATGTGATCCTCAACTTAGTCCTCATTAGATAAATCTCAAATGGAAAATATTCAAAGCTTTCCCTATGCCAATCCTAAAAATTTCGAAGGGATTTTAAGAAACATAAAGAGAAACAGTAAAAGGAAAAAAAAAAAAAAAAAGGGGAAGAAAAAAGAAGAAACGAAAGAAACATGTCAAACCTGATTGTTTGATAAATTCTGGAAAGCAACCACACCAGTATTAGGAGGGGCAAGAGGGCCCCAAAACATTGCAAGGCAATGCATGTGTTCAGGAGTGTACTTAAGCATGCGATGCCTTCCATTACGATCTTCAATAGCATAAACAGGTATTGTTTGGTACCGCCTCCACCCGATAGAAACAATAATAGGATCGCTAGTCTTAAGTACTTTCTTGTGCCACCTATGCCGCTTTAACCTGGCCTGGGATAAAGGGAACAAGACATCTGATGAGATAAGAATTCTTCAAATATGCAAGAACATTGAGCCCATAGGGGATCATGTGCAATGAAGGAGTAAGCTAGCTATCACCAAGAGAGACTGCCAATTATGACCTCAACATGTTTTAACTTCTAGCTCCTACATGTCATGTTAAAGTAAACGAGGCAAAAAAATTCTAATCTGGCTCTTTCTATGAGTAGAAATCATTAGGAATCCATTAGTTTGATCTGTACATTGGTTTGCATCTATCAGAGAAACAGCCTTCACTCACTTCAAGCTTTATCATATTGTAAATATAATTGGGACCCGTAGAGTAAATGACAAGTCATTTGCTTTGAAAGTGAAAATTAATGTAACAAGTTAATAAGATCAGTAAGTGCAAGTGCTAGTTTTCAGTAAATTTCAAATGGCAAAGAAGTCTATTAAACAATAATGCAATTTCAAATTCACAAAAGAACTGGTAGCAACACCAGTGGTTAATAATATAATAGCCTATCATTGCTATCCATCTATCTATAATAAAGTGAGCTCCAGTTATGGTGTCACTGTATTTCACCCAATGTTTTAAAACGCGAAGGCGTAAAGCAATGTGTTTTACTGAGAGCCTTGCGAGGCGCCTCGCAGTGTTGAGGCATAAGCCTTTTGGGTTTTTTTTTTTTAAAATTATTAAATGATAAATATATAAACATATATTAAATGTAAAATTATAAATATAGTATAGCATCCTTGGGCTTTCTTTTCTGGTTCTTATATTTTTCTAGGCCCTGTATAGCTTGTTTCAGTTATTGGGCTTAGGCCTCACATGCTAGTTTAAAAGAAATGCCCTTTTTTTTCCCAAAAAGCCAATTTTAATACTATTTGCTTCAGACCCAAAGCCCATTTTAATACTATGCTTAAGCCTCATTTACAAAACCTGTTTTATGCCAACTACATCGTTAGTTATATAAAAAAAATTAAGCCAGATCATCATCTTCTTTGCGGTTGCACAGCACCGAGTTATCTTCTCCTTCCTCTCTCCCTCCTCACAAGCATCGCCGCACGCCTCACATACGCCCCAGTGCGCCTCAACAGCGCCTCAACTGTAAATCGTGCCACCAGAGGCGCCTCGATGCGAAATCGTGGACGCCTGCACCTTTTAAATCATTTATTTCACCCAATACTTTTTTTGTGTCTAAGTTGTCTAATGGTCTAAAAAGGCCCTATGAATAATATAATAGTTTGATTAAAATACGACCACCCATTGACTATTCAGTATGATAAAATAGGGGAGCTATCTTACACGTGCAGCAGGGAGGACTAGTATAAAACAAAACAAACAAACAAAAAAAAAAGTAAAATGTGAATATTTCTAATGTACACTAACCTGCATGTGTCCGACATTTTCTTCACCAACACCAATTCCTCCAACCAAAATAGGATGGCAGGGGTCAAAATATTCAACCATCTCATAAGGGACGTCATGAACCTCCAACCTTAGGTAAGTCCCAGTCCGGAAACCCTCTATCTCTAATCGGGTGGCCTCATCCAGGTCATTGAGTTCAGCTATATTCATTTGCTTCCGAAGTTCAATCTCATCCTTCAGCTGGAAGAACCAGGCATGAGATCCCACTACCTTGGACTGCACAAAACAATCTTAAATACACGAGAAAGTTTACCCTGTCAAAATAGCCACTTTCTTTGGATTGATCTCTACCAAATTTGCCTTCGTGTTTATTCTCAAGCTCCTCTTCAGATGACTCAGCTCCATCAAACGTATATCAAATTAAGGGCACGAAAGTAATTTCAGAATTTATCAACCAATGCAACACAGTACATACGACCAAACCGAAAATAAAAATGCTCACATACACACAGAATTACTATTAGAGCGTCATATATGGACAAATGCAATATATAACCAAGAAACTATCCCAGCTTAATCCAATTCCAAACTCAGAAGAAAAAACAATCAACAAAATTCTTCCTTGGTTTTTATGGTGGAAAAGCAATATGTAATTCTTTGAAAAGTATATAAAGAAAATATTTTTAGTGAAAAGGATATTGAGCATCAAACTTTGCACGAAGAGCAAGCTTTTTCAGCCTCCTCTCCTCTTTGGCCAAATCATCTTCCTTGTGGTTTGCATCATTGCTTGCATCACTGGAATGATTCCCATCATGCTTCTCCCCAGTTTCTAAATCTTCAAAGTCACCATACACAGCGTCATCATCTTCAACTTTAGCCTCAGCAGCTTGATTTCTTTGAGAAGCTTTCGACCAATCACCAGTAACAAAACGATCACGAATACCCTCCCTAAGCTTTTCTTCTTTCCAGTCTTTGAGATTCGAATAATTTGTGAATTTGGAACAGTCCTCGACATTCCAATTTCCGCCTTCTATTCCTCCATGTTTCTGGAATAAACGAACAAAAATGATGATATGACAGCAGTCACTTCAGTTATCGAGGTTATCCCAATAATTTATTTGAGATTGGAAAGATATATAAATCCCTTTGATGTTAAAGCATGCACCTCTTACTGTGAGATATAAACAAGCAGTGTCTCAAACAAACCTTGTTTCCTTCTCCTTTTGGCTTAAAAAAGTCATCTCCATCACTTTCATCATCTGCACTACCATCACATTCTTCATTGATAGAAGTTGCTTGTGTCGATGTAGATTTCCCATATACAAGTTGCATAAGGTTAATAATTTGTCTTGAGGAAGTCCTTTCTACCAAAGATTCTTTCCACTTTGCAATGTTTCCCATCTCATCTAAGAATTGAGACATGAAAATATGTAAGCAATTGATGGATGACATTTTCAGTTATATACCATTTTCTTATAAATCTTAGTTTTTATCAACATACATAATATAGGACCGTTCACCCAAAAACGTTGTATCTAATACAAAAGATAAGCATAGTTCTTCTTGCTCAGAACATAAGAATATTACAACATAAAAAAAAATTGCAAATTTAAATTTACCGTCTGTTTCATGAATATCTTCATCTTCCTCTGAAGACTCTGAACCAGAAGATGCATGAATATCATCCTCATTGTTGTCATTGCCGTCATCTTCAGCCTCTAAATCTGAATCCTATAATCGAAGAATATGCGTAGAACATGAGTATTATTAACTAGATCATGGATGCTAAATGTATACACATTTCTGGTTTTCGCTATTTATATTCATATTAATAAGTATAACATCTATTATGCATTTATCAAAAGTTCAATTCAGAATGTACATGTTTAGTATCAGAAAATCATGACCAAGTAATCCATGAGGATCAGACATGAAATAAAGTAAAAAATAAGAAATTAAATAGAAGATTAAATTATTAAATTCAAAAGTTACTGAAGTTATCTTATAACTCTAAAAACCAAAGTGGCGAAAAAATCAGAGCTGTTTAATGTGTATAAGCCTCAGCAAGTGAACGTCAATATTTGCCTGTAACGTCAGACAGACAAACACAAACAACATATTTTTCTCCAAATGATGGTTCTATTCAACAGAGATGATGAGTTTAGCTTTGTTCACCTCCATATCGTTACGATCAAGGTCATTTCGAAAGATAACTTTTCTCCTTGACCTTCCATCATGAAACTCAACATGTTCCTTCAGGTGATCTTTAAGAGTAGCATCATGATCCGATGCATCTTTATGAGCTGCTTCATTCTTATCTGAAGATTCTGATTCTGAACCATCAAAATCCTCCACATCACTTTCTTCAGCAGAACCTTCACCTTTGGTTGCTTCCCCAGACTGATATTCCTCAAAAGACTCTATTCTACCAATATGTTCTCTAGATTCATCAGTATCTTTTCCATCACTTTGAGCCTTTGACAATAAATTAGGCTTCCGACTAAATAGATTAATGAAGCTCTCCTGTAACTTTTCATCAACTGAATATTTTGTGTTCTGAAGAGATTTTACCAAAGCCACACCCACATCTTGGCACTTGCCTGTTACACAGGAACACGAGTATCAAGTGATGAAACTGATGGCAGTTGCAAAAAGAGAAATAGAAAAATGTGTCATTCAAGAAAGAGATTTTTCCGCTTCAAAAAATAAGCTAGGGAGAGAATGCAACTGATATACACCATGGAATCAAAATAAATATATGCATCGTTCCAAATGTTACCGACACATACAAATATGCATACGGAAAAAAAAAAAAAAATTAACCTTCATTTGTTGCTTCACCCTTTTCATCAATGTTGGAAAACTGGACAAAGTGGTCATTTATGTTTATATAAACAGCATCCTTATCATACAGGAGATCCCCAAGTCCAGACATGGGTGCATAAAACAATTTTTCCTTATCACGCAGTCCCTTCTTTTTGGCAGCTGAGGGTAAGGGGCAAGGATCAGCTAAGCCTGTCATACCAGCTAAACTGTAATCCCCAACACCTGCAATATGAATCTGATGCACAATGCAAATCAGACAACAATATATCGTTAAAAATTAAACAGCAAGATAACCCATCTATGAATCATATTTTCAGAGTTTGCTGCCTCCCCTACGAGACTATGACTCCAATTTCTATTCATTCTGAGAAATATAAATATAATGATGAATGAAAAAAAAAAAAAAAAAAAACCACCAAAAAAAATAACCTACAAGTCTCCGGTTCCATTAACACTAGTGTGCCCTTCATGCATGGATGGAGCAATCAACCCCTCATTGCACACTCCCTCAACAAAAAGCCCCTTTCCTATTTCATCCTTCATGGATTGTTCTTTACAGCTTTAAGTTGCTGTACAATTTTATATAATTAACCCATTTCACATTTTTTATTAAAGCTTGTTTATTCACTCTATTATAATTTAGTTATCTATTCTCCAAAATATATTCAACTGAAAATTTGCTATGATAACATATAAACATTTATATTGAGGGCAACTGCATGTGTATTGCATGAAAAGTACTATGAATCAATACCCTTGGTTTTTAATTCTTTTGTCGAATATTTTCCTATCTAGTTTTATTGTTTGGAGTTGCCCACTAAAACAAATTTCTGGCTTCATCCCTGCATTCGGAATTCATGGAGAGCATTAATGGACCTCTCTTAACATAGACCTGGGTTATCGGCTTTCCTTCCAATTAAACTCGTCTGGTTACATAAATTTCTAAGGGAAATAAGCCAAGAGCTCTATAAGTCAAGCACGTACCTTTGTTCCTTTTTTCATGTTACAGCCCCGCAAATAACCGTACAGTGTGACATTTCTATCGCATTTATTATTCAAACGCACTTTTTCAGGAGGAGTGACATCTTCAAAACGATCTACTAAAACATAAGGATGAGCAGTTCGCCAAGATAAAGGATGGAACTTCATAACAGATATGAAACGTGCCAGATTGTGAATTTCACGTTTGACATACCTGTTCATTAAAGCAGGGGTAAGTTAACTAACACAAAAAAATGCAACTCATAATAGTTGTCAACTTTCGCAAGGGACTGGATCATCCAGTACAGAGAGTGACAACTTACTTTCCATGAATGAGACCAGATAAATAAAACAATTTAGCTCCATCATATATTTCAGTCCAGAAACGATGTTTGAGGTGCTGCTTTGTTTTCTTCAATTTCTTTACATCTTTAAACTTGTCAAGGTGAGTAAGAACTCCCATAACCTTAGGGAAGCCATGAACTTGCAATATGTTCAGGAATTCAAATGTCTCCTGTATAAGGAAATAAAGCCAATACAATATTATAATATTAATGTCTCAGATATCATATTGATGGATAATGTGATCAGTCCGATAAAGGAATTGAAATATGTAACAAATGATGTATCAAAAAACCCAGAACATCCACTGAATAAATATTTACGCAGAGTATCTCGGGATACATAATAATGACTTCTATGATGCGCGCAAACTTGCGTGTTTGTTTGATATGTATGACAGGAGTTCAATTCATAAACATTCTAAGACGAATGGGGTACAATTTTTGTTGGCATCAGGATTTCCATTGAAGTTTAAACCATCCAAGTGGAGAGTAGAAGAAAAGGTAACAAGATCAATCATCTCAAGTCTCACCATTTCAAAACCATAGCTTCCATCGATTAGAAGTAGTGCTAAATCAGCAAACTTTGCAGCATCAATCATACCATTGATATCATTTGGGCACTCCACAAACTGCACCCGCCTTTGCTTCCCTAGCAGAAGCAATCAATCAAGAATTTAACGAACAGTGCTCAATCTAAGATCAAACTAAATCAAATCATTGCAATGAATGAAGCAAGGCACCTGAAACAATGGTAATCGGGCCTCGAACCTCCGGTAAATTATGCTTGGTATAATGCTTTACAAGAGACTTTATCAACAAAGACTTGCCAACCTAGAAATCAACAATGAGGAATTAAAACAAAAAAATTGGACTGAACAAATTAACAGCAGTTTGAGTAAGCAGTAAGATATTACCTTGGGAGGTCCATGCACCAGAACAACATATGGAGGTTGTTCGCCATAGGAACGATCAATGGTTGGGACATGAAGCCTGCGCTGCTCTTTCTCGACGGAGCGAGATTGAAGACGCTTGGCTTTCACAGTTGAGCTAAAAGCAAATGCCTTTGGGTTTTGCTTCTTGCCGCTCTGGGAAGAAGCGGCACGCTTCTTCTTGTCGGCCTTGGAACCCGACTGCCTGGACCTATGTTCCTTGTGCGACTGCTCCTTAGTTCCGCTATCTATGGCCATGGATGGTAACCTAATTAAGAAACCCCAGCAGCACAGCTTCACACAACACTTGTATGCTTTGAAACAACAATGAAAGAGTAAAGTGGATTTTTTTTTTTTTTTTTTTTTTTGGGTAAGGAGGAGTTAGGGTTTTGGTAGGGTTTTGCAGATAGTGAGAGAGAGGAGGGAGGGGACTTACGGGCTCTTGGGTGTTTATTTATTTTTATTTTTTTTTCGTTTTTTTTTTTTTTTACTTTTCTTTTCTTTTGTTTTGGGCTGTGGGGTTTTGGCGGTTTCTTTTCTTTTGTTAGGCCTCATCGAACGACCTCTCCTTCATTTCTGCTCGGCGCTCACTCTCTCACTCTCAATATCTGTCAGCATCTCTCTCAAGATTCAGGTAAGCTTCCGCTCTCATCTCTCTCATCTCGTGTTTTAGGTTGGCATCTCAGCCTCTCTAACTCTTTCTCTCATCTCCATCCTCTCAGCCTCTGTGTAACCTTCGATTGAATCTCAAAGCAGCTAGGGTTAATGAACTCTCCCTCAGGTAAGCTTTCTCAGATTTTCTCCTTCAATTAGTGTTTTTTTGGTAAAATTGAAATTAAATTAGGCCTTTTGTGTGAAATCAAATTGGACTTCGGTTTAGGGTTTTTGACATTGAAATTGGGGCTTGTGAATTGAAATTCAAACTAGGCATAAACTATATGCATGCTGTTTTTACTAGTGAATTGGTTTCCATCTTCATAACTGACTGTCTATGATTACAGTTTCATAATTTTATTAGTTTAGAATTACTGAATTACTTGGGGACATATATTTTCTCGGAAATTTCTAATGATTTCACTCTTTGTATTTTAGGGCGACTGTCTCTATTTGAGTTTTTTGTTGCATGGGACATTTAATTACATTTGCTTGCCGTTGTTGTTTCCTTTTATTGTGTTTGGTTCTTTTAGGCTGCAGATGAAGTGTAATGCATCATGCATGTTATGTATTCTATATGCCATGGGTAGAATTTAGGAGATCATGGCTGCTATTCTAGATTCCAGTTGGTAAAACAATTGAGAGTAATGATTTTTATGTTTTTTTTTTTTTTTTTTCATAAGTATTCAATGTGTTTCCTTGCTGAATTATTTTTCCTTCAATTCTTTCCCCTCCGTTTTCATACTTCATCTCAATGAGGTTCTCTTTCCAACATACATAACATTGCTTAGCTAAAGAGTTGAGAGCCATCTTTACTGCTAATTGTAAAAACAGAGCTTCAATTTCTTCCTGGGTCAATCAGCGCCATTTCAACGAAGATGATGACAATAACAGTGAAGCCCCTCTCATCCCAATCACCATTATTCAAGTACATCTCGCAAAGCACAGTTTTGTTTCTCTCTCGGTTACTCTGCTCTGGAAGCTAAACTAACGATGACATTGAGACTGTTTTTCGTATAGTCAGTTGCCGGAACCATTCTAAAAACTTGAAGCAAGCATTGAAATCAAGTAGAGTTTCCCTCTCAAATGATTTGTTTGATAAGGTTCTAGAACGGGTTAGGTTCAGCCATGGAAACCCTTTACAAGCTTTGGAGTTTTTCAATTACACTGGGAACAGAAGAGGGTTTTATCACAGTGCCTTTTCACTGGATACTATGCTTTATATATTAGGAAGAAGTCGAATGTTTGAAAAAACTTGGGAGGTCTTAGTTGACATTAAGTATAAGGATAGAAATTTGATAAAATGGTTGTTTTAGCCAGGATCACTAAAGTTTGTTCGGTTAGGCAAACTGTGGAGTCTTTTAGAAAGTTCTAGAAGCTTGTGCCCGAATTCGATACAACTTTTTTCAATTCTCTGTTGAGGACTCTTTGTCAGAAGAAGAGTATGACAGATGCAAGGAATGTGTATCATAGTTTGAAGCATAGCTTTAGGCCTAATTTGCAAACTTTCAATATATTTTTATCCAGGTGGAAGTCATCTGGGGAAGCTGAGGGATTCTATACGGAGATGAGGGAGATGGGCGTGGAACCTGATATCATTTCATACAATTGTTTGGTTGATGTTTATTGTAAGAGTAGAGAAATAGACAAGGCGTATAAGGTGGTAGAGCAAATGCGTGATGAGAATATATCACCTGATGTGTTCACCTATACCAGTATCATTGGGGGATTGGGGTTGGTTGGTCAGCCCGATAAAGCCAGAGATGTATTGAAGGAAATGAACGAGTGTGGATGCTACCCAGATGTTGCAGCGTACAATGCTGCCATTAGGAATTTTTGCATTGCGAAGAGGCTTGGTGATGCTTATGGGTTGATGGATGCAATGATGAGTAAGGGTTTGAGTCTGAATGCAACTACGTACAACTTGTTCTTTAGGGTTTTCTTCTAGTCAAATGACTTGCAAAGCTCATGGAGTGTGTATGGCAGAATGATGCATACAGGGTGCCTTCCAAATACGCAGTCTTGTATGTTCCTGATCAGGTTGTTTAGGAGGCAAGAAAAGGCGGATATGGCACTGCGGCTATGGAATGATATGGTTTAGAATTCGGTTCTTATATATTGGTATCTGACATGCTGTTTGATTTGCTTTGTGTTTTGGGAAAACTAATGGAAGCAGAAAGGTGCCTCTTGCAGATGGTAGAAAAGGGGCATAAGCCAAGTAATGTTTCGTTCAGAATGATCAAGGTTCTTATGGAACTGGCAAACAAACATGAGGCCCTAAAGAACTTGACGGAGAAAATGGCAGTTTTTGGCTCATCAATCCATCCTATGGAGAGTACAAAGAGCTCAACAGAGACATCACACTCAGAGTGTGGGTTACTGATGGTGTTATGGAATTACTGATGCAGAAAATGTTTCTGATTGATTTGGAATTAGAAACACTTGATGGCGCTATTTTTTAGAGTAATGCCATTGCACACTATGGTGAGGCACAGTTTTAAGGGGTTGTTTGGTACGGCGAACTGTCATGGACTGGACTAAATCCTAGAACTGTCTTGGTTTTTAACTCGGATTAGCCTAAGCTGGATTAAATACTGACCTACGTTTGGTGATACGTCGGACTAAGAAGCTAAATTGTAAAAATAGTAAAGACCTATGTTTGGTGCTGTGTTGAACTAAAAAATAATTCTTGTAATATTTAAATTTAATTAGGGATTTTGACTTTAAAATCAATAAGTTCTGCAAAGAAACCCAATTCAAAGATTTAAAACAATAATAAAAAGAAAATAAATCAAATTCTTATATTTTTTTAAGAAGCAAATTTTTAATATTTTTAAACCAAAACAAATATCCCAAACCCCACCCCTTCCGTC
Source organism: Prunus persica (assembly GCF_000346465.2). Taxonomy (NCBI): domain Eukaryota; kingdom Viridiplantae; phylum Streptophyta; class Magnoliopsida; order Rosales; family Rosaceae; genus Prunus; species Prunus persica. The sequence goes on along the minus strand of NC_034009.1, from coordinate 44,836,336 downwards.
CTCTCTCCCCCACTCTCCCTCTTGTTCATTCGACAACCAAGCCCCTCTCTCCTCCTCCTTCTCTCTCCCTATTTTTCTCTCTTTCCCCTCTCTTTCTTCAACAACCAAATTCATATATGGGGTTTTTTAATAAACCAATAGATGTTGCTAGGTTTGGGGACAGAGATGTGAGAGGGAGCCATTGATGTTGCTGGGTTGGGGGCAGTGCAGTGGACGACGATGAGTCGGAGGAGATGTGTTTCTAGAGTTGGGTCGAAAGAAATTCTAAAAATACGTTATTTTCTTTTTGTTGTTAGGTCCAATCAGATCTTGGAGTTTCAGTTTTTTCAATCAAGAAAATATACTTCTTGGAGCTTCAGTTTTTCAACCTCAATTTTGTTGAGGTAGAGAAGTTGCGGGAAGAGAAAATGATGAATGGCGTCGGGGAAGAGAAGCCAAGCCAGTGTGTCGGACTCGCTAGTTCAGTCTAGCGATGGTGCTATTATGTGAACCACATTTTAGACTCACTATATTAGAGGAGCCAGTGAGCCATTTTTTTCACTATTTGACTGTATAGTCTCATTTAAGTTAGTCCCTCTCTTACCAAACATGGGTTTTAAGTGCTATTTAACCCAGTCCAGTCCAGTGAGGCCTACCAAACATGCCCTAAGTTCATTAATTTATATCTATAAATATTGTTATGTTTAAATCTAATTCTATGCTTGCATTTGCTGCAGTGACTCGGTTATAATCCTCTTTGTGGTCTTCCTTGATTGAATGTGTAAGTGATGTGAGGGGGCTGTCTTGCACTTGTAAAACTCCCCCGTTAATTAAATGTATCCTTTAAAGCTTCCATTTATTCAATTTTGACATAACATGCTGTTTGAGTTAATGAGATGTTAAAAATCTACTGTTACTCATAGTAAGGTGACTTTGGACTTATACTTGGGTCTCATTTTTAGGATTGTAGGCTTAATTTGCATGAATTTTAAAGCTTTAGAACATGCATTTAGAATCTTTAGTGATATATTTATTAGAATGCGGATATGATTTGCAATCCACATTCCCTTAAAAGTGCTTATGATTTTTGCCATTGTATTGTTGGTTTTGACAGGCTCATGTGCAGCAATGGATTGATTTTGCTGGTTATTGACGAAAAGTTTTACCTCGGAATTTCCTCATGTCGAGAAAGATACTTTTCAACCTTTAGTTAATTGGCATAACTTTTGCAAGCAGAAACTGTATTTAGCGGACGTTTGATGTCGAGCCATCTTTTTTTCCGAAGGGAAACTCTCACGTACAGTTTTTTGATAACCAGAGACTTTTCCTGTTCTTAGATTCCCCATTTATGTATTTTAAAAAATGAGGGATTACTTCTTACTCATCTCATATGCACCTAATCGATTCTGGAATGGAACCAAAAAAATACAAATAAATAGATAAAACGTAGCCTCAGAATCATTATAAGTTGCTGAAAACGTAGCCCCAGAATGAGCAACAAGATGTTTGATGACGCTTGTATTTAATGGGTACTGATTTATTTGTAATTTTAACTATTTAGGCTGAGGTGGATTTTTTTTCTCTCTCTCTCTATTTTTTTTCAATGAGATGAGAAGGTTGAATAGTTAGTGATGTAATTTTAACCACGCAATTGGGAAATGTATAAAGCCCCAATTGGATCTTCCATTGATTTCCATATAATAATATTAAAAAACCCAAAACTCGAACGCAAGGGCAAAAGCCAAGTGCAAGATCACTCTGACATGTCTGCTCAACCTCCCACATAACAAATGTAAGTTATGCAACAATGGCATTTCGTATAGGCAGTCTTGATCTCTTGGACTACAGGGGTCCAAGAGATTTATGGTCACTCACCGTTGGATGTAAATTCAACGGTTCATTCACTCTTGCACTCCTTTTTAAAAACTTTTTTGAACCATTGGATTAATATCCAACGGTGGGTGACCACAATCTCTTGGACTCCTGTGGTCCAAGAGATCGGCACTGTTCGTATAGGTACTTGGAATTTGTATATGTATAATGTACAAATACTTTGACATCTATTTACATGATTAAGTAATGGAATCCTTATTTCAACTATAAATGAAAACGAGAGGAAAAGTGTGATCATAATGGAGAGATTTCAATAAGAGCTAGAACCATCTTCAACACCTTCAGGAACGAGCACATCAAAATCACTTACAGTCCATTCCGCAGTCTCTCCTGGGCTACTGACATATATTTCTGTACCAACATTAATCGAAGACCATACTCTCCGTGCTGGTTTTGTTCCTGGGTCCTGTGCAACAAGATCATGAACACCTAGGTAAGAGGAGAAAATGACTGACTACAAATAGTTTCTGCAGTCAACTAGGAGAATATAGGCTTCTACTTGAGGCAAAGAAAAATTATTTTTCACTAAAACCCCCTAATAAATAAAACAAATTTGAAATAATTATGAGCGTTGTGGGGAAATTTTGTGGTGTTAGTAGTACTTCCAACTTTCTTTGTAATTTTTTTTTTCAATTTATATGTGAATATGGACGGAGGGACCCCATTTAAGGGGTTGACCTAAATCGATGCAACGGCGAGGGCCAGCCCTGCCAGTGGCATCCTTGTCATCCCAATTACAAAGACTTGTAAATAATACCCAGCAAGGCTCTTTAACCATCTGTGCGGTGCATTTTCGTGTTTGCAGCTTTCATGCGTTTAGCTGTTTAATGCAGAGGGTGCTTGTGTGGGATGCATGATGACTCAACTTTTTTCTATGACTGGACACAACTTCGCATGTGGGAATATTCAACATGAACAAGGTAACAAGCTCCAAAAAGCAAATTTCATATTTCGAAAAACAAAAACCAACTGAAATACCAAAAAGATTAATGAAATGAACTCTCAATGAAAATTTTGGAGCAAATACTGAATTATACCTGGTAGAAATACAACTGGCTAGAGAGGGCCCCCACATCAAGCTCCCATGTCCTGGGGTCTCCAACCCATCCATCTCCTTGTTTAGCAGGATAGCCATGTACAGCCCATTCAGGATGTGGAAGAATTTGTACCAGTTCTTGTGCTTGTGGATTGCTATATGGGTCACATATGTCATATGGTTTCTCCAGAAATTCAGCATTTCCAGGTGTGCAGTAGAGATGATAAGCAGAATATGGAAACCGAGATGTTTCGTTTCGATATATTATATCACCAGTACGAGTAACATGGTAAGGAGGGCAGGAAACAAGGTTATCCGGCCGACACCAGCTTGTAGTTTCTGGATTTATTATCATTTCACTGTATCTAGTCACATCTGTCAGAACATTACCATCACATGGTTTTCCATTGTTCTTCCAACAGCTTCCTATGTCAAGGAGATAAAATTGACTGTTGGAGCCTCCTCCACGTTTAACATCTAGTGTCAATCTTACTTTAAAATGTGGAGAGACTGGCAGCTGAAAAAAAAAAAAAAAAAAAGTAAAATTATCTATTAAATGCTTTGAGGTGTGACTTCAAACTTCGAAATATTGACGCATGAGGAATAGAAATATCAAATAAATAGTATTAAATAGATTTCATCAAATGTACAAGATTTAGATTTACATAAGAGAGCATCCAGATTTCATTTTGTATGTTTGTGGCCAGTCAGAATAGTGAACAAAATAAAGAAAAGAAATAGGGGTACTTTGAAGATGTTTTGGGACATGAAATTCTAGTGCCCGTGAGTAAGAATTAAAGCTGCGGAACTCACCTTTCTCATGATGCCACGACCATCATAGTGATAACCACCATTAAGTCCTTTTGTTGCATCTGCACGAAGATACAACATAAGCCAGGGGTACTTTGAAGATGTTGTCAATCTATGCGAGAAAATCCAACTTCCTGTGCCCAAGTTTTTCTGCCATGAGACTGAAAAGTAGGAGTTCTTCCCTATACCTTTGCTCAAATCAGCATCAAGATCATAAGTTCCATAAAATCCTCCAATTAAAGACACTGCTCGGTCACCATAAGAAATCAATCTTGAGTAGTTATGGTAGACAAGTGGCTGATTCATACAACCTTGACCAAAACATGGAAAATTCCTATCCGTAACAATTCTGCTTACCGGCTTGCCATTTTCAGGACAAAGAGTAGTGTTTTTGTCAAAATTTCCGTTCTTAAGCATGACCATCCAAAATTGCCATGGATCTGATGAATTCTGAACCTCACATAGAGAAGCAAGATACAGTTCCTTTTCCTTTGCATATAAGTCAGGGTCTGTGTATGGCTTAAAATCCCTTACAGGAAAATTATCACCCGCCCGTAAGTTGTTGTCTGATTCATTTACTCTGTGATGAATCACACACTTACTTTCCATACCTAGGGAGGTCCTATCCAAATGATCTGATAACAGAAAATATAAAACCAAAAAGGATCAATAAGAAAGCAAAGTCTAAGTGACACAAAAATTACAAACAATGTACTTCAGTATTAGTTTGGATTATAACTAATCCTAAATATGGTACATTGATAGTGACATGAATTACAGAAAGAAGTAAACATTTCATAGTACAATCATTCTACAGCTAAGTTCAGGCAGGCTGCATGTGTGTAGTTGGTGCTGAAAGAAGCAAGCCACAGTCACAAATTAAGGAATCAAGTTTTAATTAGCATCAATACAGTTCCAAGTCCGTGAATTATACCAGAAACTATTGGAAATAACCAGCAGAAGCATAAACATGCTTGAAAAATACAGACCGAAATTCGTACTAATTTCAGAATGTGTAGTGATTTGTGAAAATTTGCATCATCCAGAAACAATTCAGGAAAACTGAGCTGACTAAAAAGTACACTAGAGTCCTATTATTGACCATGAAAGTTCCTCATAAGTTGCCTGAAATTGGGTTACATATAATAATGGGTCTCATGCATTATCTAATGGGAAAATCCCAATTGAAGAAAGAACAAAAGCAGCTTAACCCACTAACTCAAAAGCAAAGACAACCATTCACCTCTTATCAAGAAGCTAAAGCAAGGGTAATTAATGATCATTAACTTCATAAGCCAAATAGGTTTTCCATCAATACATGCATACATAAAAAAGAAATTTGTGAAACTCTAAATATGTCAGTATTTACTCAAAACACATTTGGGTACTTCAGTTATATTTTTTGCGCTGAACTTGAGCATACCAGTAAGAGAGCAATCAATATCAGCACAATCGGCCAGCCTGGGGCTGCCCATGTTGGGTGCTTCCATTCCAACTTCATTGCAGAAATTCCAAGCTTCCAATGCAACTCTCACATTTGGGTTCTTCATTCCTGGGTCTCCTATTGCTGATATGTACTTCTCTGAGACAGTGCTTACAAGATCACCCAAATGCAAGGCAAATAGTTGACAAACAAGAACACAAACAACAACCGAAGCTGAGTTGAGAAGACCCATTTTTTGTAACTGTAAGGAAGAACTGGATCATCTGGTATGTAAAAATCTCAATTTGTTGAATTGGCGAAGAAAACAGAGAGAGAGAGTTTTTGCGTTGAAGCAAAGTTGCTGACGCTGTAGTTTTCACAGGGACATGTGGATGGTCTTGCGAGAAACCCAACACACAAATTTAGGCCCACTTGAAAGCTAACGAACAAGAATGGGCCTCTACTGCAACATGATCACGCATAGGATGTGTTCGAACAAATTTCGTGGAGGGATTCAAACCCAAAATCTCGAATTGGATATAAGAATAATTATTTTTAGAGGTAATACTAGGGTTATCATATTATGTACCACCTCTTTATAATAGTATTTTCTAATATGATTACTGATAATTGGTTATTATAATTTGGTTTACATGCATCTGAAAGGTGAATGATGAAAAGATAGATTATTTGAGAAATGGGAATTACATGTTAGTGGTAATGGTTCGAATTCTTAGGCTGAGAAAGTACTTATGAAAAAGAAGGTATTGAGAAAGATCTTTTGTGTAGTTTAGTCCAAACTGGACTATGTTTCCTCATTAAATTAGCATCGTGATTATTTCATTGTATATATGTAAAATTGTGTTTGTATATTTATTTGATCATAGTTAAATGATTAACCGATCCTTAAAATGATGAAACTGTTGAGGCCCAAAAATCCAAGGGGCTAAGCCCAAGTTGACTATTGGCCCAATAGGGACAAGTAAATGCAAGAGAATTTAGGGAACGAATTAATACGAGCTACAGGCCACATGCCACGCCAAACAAGCGCGTGCGGGAAGACCAAAAACATGCTAACTTTACAAAAAACATGCTCACTCCTATTGAACCCGGCTATAGCCTATGATGATAGGATAAAAATCCAAGCACAAGCATAGGTGTCGAAACCGCCATGCCAACACCAAAATGTGTTACAAGCTTAGGTGGGCCCAAGCCACCAAAATTACCCGAGGCTTGCTTGAACGGGTTGTGGTATGGATGGCAACGGGCTTTCATAGGACCCATTGACGAGCCAAGGAAATGGTAGTTTCGAGTCACTTGGGGGGCCCAAAACTCAAGCCTATTTCTTCGGCCCGAAATACATGGGTTAGCATGAGAGAAGAGAGAGCATGACCCAATACCTTAGAAAAAAAGTGCAAAGCCTGTTAGAAAAGGCTAGGACAATTAGAAGGCCTAAACGTGCTGTTAAAGTGCAATAGGCAAGCTGCTTCCGGCAGCTTGACGAAAAGCCCAGCAGACTGACCCAGAATGACATATCACCAATTCAAAGCCTAGGAAAGAAAAGCCCAGCCCAGACTCTCTGTAAAATATCTGGCCAAGCACGTTTTGTCTCTATCCAAGAGAGTCAACAGCAACCATCTCAAAAACCAGAGGAAATCCACACGAGCAAGAGGTTTACTCGTTGAGTAAAACGTAGCTCCTTTCCCTCCCATTGTTCTGGCAGCTTGCATAGGAAAGATCGAGAGAAAAGCAAGCGGCTCTTCACCTCTATGAAGAAGGGCCAGCAAAACCGAGACCTTGGAACCACAAATGGGTTCCTTACCCATGTGTCTTGGGCGGACGGGATTCATCAAAGAAGACAAAGTGGGGGGAAACAATGGAAAGAGGGAGGGAAGTATGACGGAATTAGAACCCTTAGTGGCTATAAAAAGGAGGACTTCTGCTACCCATAGAGACCAACCCATTTCCAGAGCTCGACCAAGCATTGTCAAGCAGCTGGAAAATCTACTCAAGCCACCCCATCTCCTCCTCCATTCGTTTTCTTCCTCCATTAGGAAGGAAATCAGCCAAATCTTCCTTTGCTTGCTCTAAACCTCCATCCTCCATAGGAAAATTCATCTCTCTCTCTCTCTCAAATTGCTAAACCTGTAAAAGCCTAGCTCCCATGCCACATGCTCTCCAAGCCAAGCTCTTCTGTAAAATTGGTTAAGTTTGTGTGGGCTATTAGTGAAGGAAGCCTGAGAGTGTTTCGTAACAGTTTCATCAACTCTGCGAAAACACACTCTTCCAGGCGCTTGGTGTCGAACCCAGGCACTTGGGGAATTTTGCTCACTTCTCTTCTTACGGCAGCCCAAGCCCATTCGTCAGGCTGCTGGAACAAAAAAGGCCCCAACATAAATTGGCGACTTCACTGGGGACCAAGCTGCCATTTTTTCGCTAATGCCTCCAAAAAAGAAGACTAGGAGCAATACCATGGCCTCTCAAGACGGATCTGACCACGGTGATTCCGAATCACGACAAAATGCCTCCTCTAGGCAGTAAGAACGTGCAAGTGAGGGAGCTTTTACCCTCACATACCTTATTACGGCTATGCAGGCTATGGGGGAAACCCAAAGAGAAATGATGGACACCATCAAAGAGCTAAGGAATGCTGTCCCTAAGCCAAACGAAGAAAATACCCGACATCCACATGAGGAATCTGCTGCTGCCGGAAAAGAGTCTGAACAAAAAGGACCATCTTTTGTTACCCAGGAGGATGTCGTTGCCATGCTGGAAAAGGAACTCAGTCGAAGCCAAGAAGACTGGAAATACATTCCTCAGCCACCTTACCCATCAAGCTTGCTCCAGCAGCCTTACCCCAAAGGCTACGAAACACCAAACTTCGTCCTTTTCGATGGAAGGAAGGGGAGCCCAAAGGAGCATGTTAGTCGTTTCATCGATGCCTTAGGACCACATGCTGGTGATTATAATCTCCGACTGCGAGAGTTTTCAAAAAGTCTTACTGATCGGGCCTATACCTGGTATACGACGTTGGCGCCAGGCTCTATTCGTTCTTGGGATGATCTGGCAGGCAGGTTCTGTAAAAAATACTTTCAGCACGAGGAAAGAGTCACCACCACCCAGCTCAACAATACCCGCCAGAAGCATGGTGAAGATCCTGTGGACTTTGTACGAAGGTTTCGAGATCTGGCCCTAGATTGCTATGATGAAAAGGATGAAGAGGCACTTGTCGAAATCTGCATCAGCAACATTGTAGCGGATTATAGAGTGTACCTAGAAAACATTGGCATCAGTCAATTTTCTAGGTTGTTGGAAGCAGTAAGAAAAACAAGCATGTCTGTCAAACCGACGGGACAAAGGACTTGGAGGAATGAGAAGAAGGAGGCGCACCAAACGCTAGCTGTAAATGACAAGCCATCCAACGACTACAGCGCACGCAAAAGAAAGGACCGAGAGACGTACCCGCCACTGCCATGCAAAGATGAGGAGTTTCATGCCATCTTGGACACGATGATCGCTGATGGCGCAATCAAACCTCTCAGGCCCTACAAAGTCCCCACCCGAGAAGAAAAGAATGATCCTAGGTACTGTCGCTACCATCAATTCGTGGGACATCCAACCACCGCTTGTCAAACTCTGAGGAGAATCTTGCATGGCAAAATACACGAAGGAGTTCTTGAGCTTCCCTCTAAAAAGCAGATTATTGATGAGGACCCTTTGCCAAAACGGAGGGGGAAGGAAATAGTTGTTGTCATAACATGCTCTGATGATTTACTCAATGATGATGAGCCGTGTCATCCATGGAAGGACGACCCCAAACCACCGGAGGCCATCTGGGAGCCTTGCGGAAATATGGAGAAAGCTTTCTGGCGGAAATACTCAAAGCCCCCGAGTTATGATGCGCCATGGCCGCTCGCTCAAGGATGGGATGATTGCACAACCGATAAGGCGTTTACGCTAGAAGAACAATGCCTGGGAACCTTCGCAGGACAACAGGAAACAGCGGCCGTCACGTTTCATGCTCTTACCGAAGCTGAAGCAACTATGGAGCGCTATTTAGGTAAAAGACAAGGACCCACAGCCTCACAAGTCCTTCAAAGGAACCCAAAATTCAAATCACTCTTTGATCAACTTGACTTCGGGCCTCAAGCGAGGGAAGCAGCTACGGCAGCTCTCATGAGCATCTCTGAGTCCAGTTCTCATTGTTTTACCGCACAACCACAGAGGTCATTTTTGGAAAACGACAACGCTATCGTTTTCACGGATGAAGACATGGAGGTTCCGTATTCGGATCACAGAAGGCCACTTTACTTGGAGGGACAGATCAACGATGTGTTTATAAGGCGGGCCTTGGTAGACACAGGTTCTTCCGTTAATATATTACCTCTGTCTGTGCTTACGGCAGCTGGCATCCCATTATCCAAAATTGTCCAATCACAAACAAGCATCAGCGGCTTTGGAAACAAAAGTGAAGTAACGGTGGGACATATGCAAGTAAATTTAAAGGTGGGGCCAATTCGGTCACTTACAAAATTCTATGTCGTGGATGTGGATGTGGCTTATCATGCGTTGCTTGGAAGACCATGGCTCAATAAACATAAGCTTGTGGTCTCTACTTACCATCAATGTGTGAAAGGAAGAATTGGGCTGAGACCACTCCGCATACCAGGAAATCAGACACCATTCAACAAAAACGAAGCCCATTATTCGGAAGCCGAATTCTACACCGAATGCACAGGTGCTGGAAGCAACCCATCCAAAGATTTTGGAACCTATCTCCCTTCTTGGATAGAAATTCGTGATTTAAGTAATGAAGAACTCATCACCGTCATCAACCGAGGAAGAAAGAGACACTCGGAAGCTAACAATCATCCCCGGTGCTCAAAAGTAACGCTCCTCGATGGGCACACCGTGTACCGCTTATGACGGGATTGGGGGCTTAACCGTGTCTTACGGGAAAGCCCCGAGTATAGAGGAGAAGCAATGCAAACCAACGACTGCAAAGATTCAGATGACAAGGCACTTTCACCTTGTGCCTTCCAGGAGCCAATGGTTGCTCCCAAGCACATGCAAGATGGCTCAGTGGCAGTAACTGAGCAATTGGAGACAATTGACTTAAGTGATGATCCTGCCGTCCAAAGACCCATTTCCATCAGCATCCATTTAACAAAGGAGGAGAAGGAAGTTTTGGTGCCGTTGTTAAAGGAATTTCGAGATGTGTTCGCTTGGAGCTACGAAGAAATGCCCGGCCTTGATCCAAATTTGGTGAGTCACACGTTGAATATTGAGCTGGGTACCAAACCTGTCGTACAGCCCAGAAGGAATTTTCATCCTGAGGTTGAAAAGCAAATCAAGGTGGAAATCGAAAAACTGTTAGCTGCTAGATTCATCAAGCCCATCAAGCACCCCACGTGGCTAGCAAATATCGTTCCCGTGAAAAAGAAGACCGGGGTCATTAGAATATGTACAGACTATCGAGACCTCAATCGAGCTTGCCCAAAAGATGAGTTTCCGCTGCCCAACATGGATATATTGATCGATTCAACCTCGGGTCAAGGCATGCTGTCCTTTATGGATGGATTCAGTGGATACAATCAGATAAAAATGTCACCCAAGGATGCTGAAAAGACAGCCTTTCGAACGCCGTATGGGAATTTCTATTACACGGTCATGCCATTTGGTCTCAAAAATGCGGGTGCCACCTACCAAAGAGCCATGACGGCAGTGTTTCATGATATGATGGGAAGAGAGGTGGAGGACTATGTGGATGACCTTGTGGTGAAATCTAAAACCAGACTGGGTCATCATGAGGTTTTAAGGAAGGTGCTGGAAAGGTGCCAGCTATACGGGCTGAAAATGAATCCGAAGAAGTGTGCGTTCGGAGTATCATCCGGTAAATTCTTGGGGTTTCAGGTGCACCAACGCGGCATAGATGTGGATCCCGAAAAGACTAGGGCCCTAAAATCCTTGTCGCCACCAAGAAACCCGAAGGAATTGAAAAGTTTCATGGGGAGGCTGTCGTACATTCGACGCTTTATTCCAGGGCTTGCTGCTATGATGAGCATCTTCACCCCTTTGCTCAAAAAGGGCCAATCGTACATATGGAGCAAGGAATGCCAGGAGGCTTACCAGCAAGTGCAGCAATTGATAGCCAGGCTACCCACAATGAGGGCACCTATCCCGGGACTTCCACTCAAGCTTTACTTAGCTGCGACAAATACCGCGGTTGGAGCTTTGCTTGCCCAGGATAGTCATGAGGGGGAAGAAAGCCCCATTTACTATGTAAGCAGGCAATTGAAGGGAGCTGAGACAAGGTACCCGAAGACAGAACTATTATGCCTTGCTCTTGTTTATGCTGCGCAGCGATTGCGACATTACTTTCTTGCTCACAAGCTGCAGCTTGTAGTAAAATCCGACCCTGTGAGATACTTGCTCACAAGACCAGTGCTATCAGGACGCCTTGCACGCTGGTTGCTGCAATTGTCTGAGTTCGATATTGTGTGTACGACCCCGAAGTCTATTAGGGGACAGGCTGTGATTGATATGTTAGCCCTATTCCTCGAAGTAGAGGAGTCTACTCTGTCCGAAGAAGTATTAGGAGAACTGCCGGAAGTAGTTGCCACTGTTGTAGAAGAAGCGTCATGGACCCTCTACTTTGATGGATCCTCTACAACCAACGGTGGAGGAGCAGGGGTAGTGATTATCAATCCTGAAGGGCTGGCCACAGCTCTCTCATTCAAACTAGATTTCCCATGCACAAATAATGTCGCAGAGTATGAAGCTTTTATCATAGGATTGTCTACGGCAAGGGAAATGGGTGCAGAAAGAGTGAAGGTCATTGGAGATTCAAATCTGGTATTGAGCCAATTGCAAGGGAGCTTTGCTGTGAAAGAAGCGACTTTGGCACCTTATCGTACAGCTGCTGAAAGGCTCATTAATTCCTTTAAGCAGGTTGTGATGGAACACATTCCGGGAGTCACTAATAGGTATGCAGATGCTTTGGCTACACTGGGATCAAAACTCTCATACGTGCAGGAGCAGCCTAATATTACTGTGGTAAGGAGAGAGACGCCAGTAGTAGAGGCAATGGTCCAGGAGGAGCTGTTGGAAGAAGATGACTGGAGAAAGCCGTTAAGAAAAGAATTCAGTGGAGAAAGCAGCATTAAGGACTTGAAAGACTATGTGCTCATCTTTGGGGAACTCTATAGACGCCTTCCAGGCGGTGTTTTGACTAGATGCGTGGGAATGGTAGAAGCAAGAAGAAGGTTGCAAGAGGTACACGATGCCACCTGCAGTTTGGAACCAGTGACCAGTTTGTATCGGCGCCTGCAGCGTAAGGATTATTATTGGCCAGAAATGAGGAAACAAGCAGCCGATGTTCAGGCTAATTGTCCCAAATGTTCTACGGTACCCACTACCGAGGAGGCTTTTACTGTGTCACTGGCGGAAGATTGGAGGGCCCCATATCTAGCATTTTTCGTTGAAGGAGCTCTGCCAACCAATTCCAAGCTCGCTTATAAGCTCAAGAAGACGGTAAAAAGATATTTCATGGATGGAGCGACTCTTTACAGGAAGGGATTTAATGGTGAACCACTACGATGCTTGGAAAGGTCGGAGGCTCATCAAGTCATGCAGGAGATATATGCTGGAGAATGTGGAGAACATCAAGGGATGAAGAGGCTTTATCGGCAGCTGCTGAGTTTCGGATACTATTGGCCTACTATGAAGAAAGATGCATGTGACTTTGTTAAGAAATGCCACACATGCCAAGTCCATGCTAATTTAAGCCATAAACCTCCAACACTGTTACAGGATATGCGCACCCCTTGGCCTTTTCATACATGGGGGCTTGATTTGATTGGGACAATCCATCCTCCTTCCGACGGTTACATATGGATTCTTACAGCTACAGAATATTTCATGAAATGGGTCGAGACAATTCCTCTTCGAAAAGCCACAGGGGCTGCTGTCTCGAATTTCATTCGAGAATACATCGTGTCCAGATTTGGAATTCCATACAAAATGGTTACCGATAATGGCACGCCTTTTGTCAACAAACAGGTAAGCTCGACACTCAATGGTTACGGTATCAAGCATCGTCGCTCCACACCTTACTACCCACAAGGAAATGGTCAAGCAGAGGCTACCAACAAGACAATATTGAGAATTCTGAGCAAGATGGTATATGAGTATAAGGGGAATTGGAGCATTCATCTGCCAGACGCTTTGTGGGCTTACCGTACCTCACCAAGGGGTGCTACCGGTTTTTCGCCTTACCCACTCGTATATGGGTCTGATGCCATCTCACCTGTGGAAATCACCATCCCCACGGCTAGAGTGTCGGCTGTCAATGATCTTGAATGGGATGCAAAATCATGCTCGGATTGGCGTGTGTTAGACCTCGAAGCAGTGGATGAAAAGAGGATGGAAGCTGAAAGGAAAATGGCACTTTATCACAGGACTACTGCCCAAGCATACAACAGGACCGTTAAGCCTCAAGCTTTCAAGCAAGGAGATCTCATGCTAAAAGTTGTCGAGCATGTGAAAAGACAGATATCGGGACCTTCCAAGTTTGCCCCGCAATGGGAGGGTCCATTCGCAGTCAAATAAGTACACAGCAGTGGCTATTACCACTTGATCTCTGTCAAGGAAGGCAGGCTAACGGATCCCATCAATGGAAAATGGCTCAAGCCCTACTATTGCTAAGAAGGAATAGTATTTTTATCGCTATATCATCGTATTTATCCCCTCATGCCCTCCTTCTATATCCCTAACTCTCGCTTGGGAAGTTTTTGTAACATGTACCATTGTGGTGACATGAAATCTGAAATGAAAATGAAGGAGTATTTTGAAAAAAAAGAAAATTGCCTTTATATATTCATGGTAGTTTTTTTATAAAAAATATATATATATATATATATACATATATAAATATTATTTAGCAGAGCACATGCCAAGCCAAAGCCATTTGTATGGGATCCTAAGCCACTAGCAGACCTCATGCTTCATCAACAAAAAAAATATACGCCAAGCTAATTAGCATAAATAAGCATTGAAGCTTCGAGCATGGATCCTGCCAAAATTACGGCGGTATCTACCTTATATTAAGACCCAACATGCGGGAAATCTCAAGCGAAAAGTTTCAACCGAGCACTGCATATAATACCAAATAGAAAAGTTACAAGTGTTTGACAAAAAAAGGGAGAACATAGTTTCCGGCAGTCAGCACATAACAACACTGCAGTACCAAGCTGTCACAATGCAAATTTTACAAGCCTAAATTCGAGCAAGTTATACAAGCTAAGAGGTAATGTGTTGTTAAGTTTTGAAGGAGATCTCGAAATGTGTCGCGCTAACTGATCCTATACCAAAGCAAAATGTAACCTGCAAAACCAAGAAGAATGCCGAAAGAGAGTAAGTTGATTTTAAAGGCGGGGTGAAGTAAAGAAGGATGTAAGGTCACAAACCTCAAAAGGTGTCAAGGGTGGCTAGAAGGGAATGGAGGAGGCCTTCTGAGAAGACCTTGTCACTGCTTCTATTATGCAACCAGCATTGTCGGAAGAAACATCTTGAGCAAGAAGAAGGGCATGCAACTCCCTGTGTTGGTTTTCCAGTTCACGCTGCTTGAGAATCAAGGCCTCTATCGCTGCCCTTATGTCTTCAGAACCAGAAAATGACTCCATGCTATGAATAGCTCTTTCCCCGAACACGGCACGTGCTAGGTCCTTTACTAGATTCAGAAGAAATTCTATCCGGAAGTCGAGGGTCAGGGCTTCACAGATTGCGTCCCGCCAGCAAAGAAGCCGATGGTCTGTAATGTCTAGCAGCTGCATAGTATCCATGCCATGGAGCACTAAGCCAAGGGTCCGGAAGGCGGCACTCCGTGAAAAAGAAGGCGTGATGCCTGTGATGTCCATATGATCTCCGTACTTGTCCATGAATCTTCCTAAAACCGCCACTGTTCAGGATAAACAAGAGCTCCC
>NC_034009.1:44818972-44821061 GCF_000346465.2 Prunus persica | reverse complement strand
AGACAGTAATGCTGGCCTGGGCACCCTCGGTAACACCTGTGTCATTAGGTGAAGGTGCTAGAAGGAGTG
Source organism: Prunus persica (assembly GCF_000346465.2). Lineage (NCBI taxonomy): Eukaryota > Viridiplantae > Streptophyta > Magnoliopsida > Rosales > Rosaceae > Prunus > Prunus persica. The sequence goes on along the minus strand of NC_034009.1, from coordinate 44,820,992 downwards.
CTAAGGGGCCCAGGCTCTGGTACTCGAAGGATCGGCTGAATGTGGGATGGAGTAGGCAACGCCCCTGTGGAAGGCAAAAGTGTTGCTCCGGAGAGCTGCTGGAAAGGCTGGAGGAATTGTAGGCTCAAGGTCTCTTCGAAGGAAGTGTTGGAAGATAGGAGGCAAGGGGCTAGTGATTCGAAATGTCATCTCGTGGACTTGTCGGCAAAGGCGACTCAGCCAGAGCTGCCTCAATCAGTGTGTCAAATGTATCGGAAGAAGAAGGCACCACAGGCACAATCGCCATCTCCCGAATAACGTCCCTAGCCTGCGACTAAAAAAAGAAGAAGGAAAAAGAATGTATGCATGCGTCAGAATCAGCATGAGATGATTGACAAATTATACGCAGCAGCAAAAGAAAGGAGAACCAGTTATAGGGTAGACCAAGTACCTGCTCAACACTGACAGGGTGCATGCTGCTACCAGCAGGGCCGGTAAGAGGAACCAGGCCACCTTGTTCCTCTTGACGGTCGTCAAAATGCACGGACCCACCTTCGTCCTGATCATTGTTGCCCTCCCTATCAGAATCCTCGCGCATGTCACTCACGGCGTCAATATTCTCTTGCTCTGGAGTACTCGCCTCCGACTCAGCAGTATCGCTGTCATCATCAATCGTCACCATTGTTCTGGTCCCGGAAGCCTCACTGCCGCTTGCACGAGCTCTGGAAAATCTTGCCTGCAAAACGCGCATGCTGCGACGTTTCGGAGCTGCTTGTGGAGACACGGAGGATGTGCTACTTCTCTTCCTCTTTGGCGTAGTACCCATTTTCCCTAATATATATATATATATATGTATATATGTATACGTAAATATATGTAGTTGAAGGAAAATAATAAATAAATAAAACAAAACAAAGGAAGGAAGTGGCACTCACTGTGAAAAGGGGGCGTTTCCAGCACCTTGTCAATACGACTCTGGCTCTCAGAGGCAGTGGGCCTCGCAGGGCGCGAACGTTCTGGAGGAGTAGCCTCTCTAGTTCGGGGTGGACCACTTGGTGCAACTTTCGGGATAAACTTTCTAGGCTTGCCAGCAGCTTGCTTCTTCCCTGCACTTTGTTTTTCCACCTGTTTCCCTTCGCTAGATGTTGGTGCTGCGACTTTCCCAGAACTGTGAGGGCTCTGTGTTCCCGATTTTGGCTTCACTTTGGAGAATTCCCCAACGATGTCACCACTCTTAGAAATAAAAGGGAGGTTACGTTTTTGGCTCAGAGGGATGGCCTTCTCCTCCGTGACTAAGCCTGCGAGGCGCGCGGTTGTGGGGGGCAGTCTATCCCCAGGAAAGGATTGGAACTCGCGGAAAGAAGCAAGGCAGCGGTTCCAGTAGGATTGGTAACCTCGTGAGAAGCCACCAATTCTCCCCTTGCTGGCTAAAACAAGAGGCCTGCAGCTGTTTGGTATGTGGCCATTACTCCAGAAGATGCTGTGTAGCGTGAAGGGATCATCATGGTTAGGATTACCCGGTACTCCTTGATCGAGTCCAAACTGTCGCCTAACTCGATGTGGCGAATAGGATACCGAAATTTCTGAACGGCTGTCTCCAAGAGTAGGTAATGGGACGGGGGCAATGTTCAACAAGGCATACTTTCTGAATTGGCCACCATGCGATACTGCTGCTGGAACTTCGATGGTATCATTGACATCAGCGTAAAAGGGCACGAAGGTGAAGGTCTCTGCTGAGGTGCCGTAAGGGCGAAAAACGAAGTTCTCAATATTGTCCATCAGTGATAAGAAGTCTTGACCTTTCCGCTGCATCCTTTTGAACCATCTGTAAACCAAAGGCAGATTGTCTGGCATAAAGGAACCATTGCCCCAGTCAGCCAATTTCAGGGCATGTGAGTGCGGGAGTGAATATACATCCAGTCCTTTGAGACGCTCCCATAGAAACACCTGCAGAAAGCCAGAATTCAAAAGGGTCTCCACACCCATGGTTCCGGACGCGTTCTTCTCTAAGAGCTGAGTCCGATCAAGCAGTCGGTATAGA